>NW_021211980.1:0-1705 GCF_002162155.2 Triticum dicoccoides | reverse complement strand
AGAGCAATAAAAACAGCACGTAAATGTTCCAGATGTTCTTCCAAAGATCTGCTATAAATCAATATGTCATCAAAGTAAACTACCACAAATCGTCCAATGAAAGCACGTAAAACTTCGTTCATTAATCTCATGAAAGTACTAGGTGCATTAGTTAACCCAAAAGGCATGACTAACCACTCATATAATCCAAACTTAGTTTTGAATGCTGTTTTCCATTCATCTCCCAATTTCATACGAATTTGATGGTATCCACTACGTAAGTCAACTTTGGAGAATATTGTAGAGCCACTCAATTCATCAAGCATATCATCTAGCCTAGGAATAGGATGACGATAACGAATAGTAATATTATTAATGCCTCTACAATCAACACACATACGTGATGTACCATCCTTTTTCGGCACTAGAATAATAGGAACAGCAAAAGGACTAAGGGATTCGCGTATATAACCTTTGTCGAGAAGCTCTTGTACTTGACGCATAATCTCCTTCGTCTCCTCTGGATTGGTACGGTATGGTGCACGGTTTGGCAGTGAAGCACCGGGAATTAAGTCAATCTGATGCTCAATCCCTCGAATAGGCGGTAATCCCGATGGCACGTCTTGTGGAAAGACGTCAGCGAACTCCTGCAAAATGTTAGTGACAGCAGGAGGCAAAGAGGAAGGCACGTCCTCGAATGAACATAATGCCTCTTTGCACACCAAAGCATAGCAAACAGATTTGCTGAAATCTAGCTCATCAATATCAGATTTGGTGGCAAATAAACATGCACTTTTCAATTTAATTTCAGAAGCAACACTAGATGGTTTATTATTAGGCTTCATTTGTTGCTCAAATTCTTTTGCCACAATCTGATTTTCACTCTTATTCTTCTCCTGTTGTGCTTTATTAGCTCTATTAATATCATCTTTCAAAATGGAATCAGGAGTCATAGGAAGCAAAGTAATATTTTTATCCTTATGAACAAGAGTATAGTGATTGTTTCTACCATGGTGTACAGAATTTTTATCAAATTGCCATGGTCTACCAAGTAATAAGGAACATGCTTGCATAGGTACCACATCACAATCAACATAATCAACATATGTAGAGATACTAAAATGCACACGAACAGTACGTGTTACCTTAACCTTGTTGCTGTTGTTGAACCATTGGATGTAGTAAGGATGTGGATGTGGTCTTGTGGTGAGAGAAAGCTTCTCCACCATCTCCATGCTAGCCAAGTTGTTGCAGCTCCCTCCGTCTATGATGACGCGCACAGAACATTCCTTCACAACTCCCTTGGTATGGAACAAATTGTGCCTCTGATTTTGCTCAGCTTGTGTGACCTGCACACTCAAAACACGTTGAGCAACTAAACATTCATACCTGTCAGCGTCTTCAGGAGCCATGTATTGCGTCTCATGATCAGAATCAGCTCCACCATGTTCTTCACGTGTAATAAGAGCCAAAGTCTCCTCATCATAGTCACTAGCGGACTCATATCCACCATCCGCGGTAGCAATCATCACACGCGGAGATTTGCATTCTCTCGCATAATGACCTCCTCCCTTACAACGACGACAAATAATATCACTTGTGTGCCCTGTTGATGCCATGGAAGAAGAAGAACTCTGTGCAGGCCCAGCAGGTGCGCTCTTGGCAGATAATGGTGGTTGTGCCTGTTTTCTTGTATCACGACTGGAGGAGGCACGTGATTGAGGTG
>NW_021211979.1:0-1478 GCF_002162155.2 Triticum dicoccoides | reverse complement strand
GCAAGTGTTTTGGCGACATTTCAACGAATTCAGTGAGGTCAAATGATTTCTGCAACAGGTTGAGAAAAATGGCGGCGATAAGGGCATTGAGCAAGAGAGAAATAAATGAGAGGGCATTGAGCTTGTGCCGCATGATCACCCTGCCTGCTAATGCAGTGCTGTGTGTGTGTGATTGATTGAATACTGTAATATTCAGAGGCAAGGCTATTTGCTTTTCAGTCTGTAGAAAATTTCCAAACAAAATTATTCAGAGGCACGGCTATATGGTATTTGGTCGTAACTGTTTAGTTTCTCATCACTCACCGTTTGATCCACCAAACAGACCAACCTTCACCCCATGGGCGACATCGCTTGTTTTGAGAGAGCTCACCCAGTGGTGTCTCGACTCCCGCTAGTAGATAGATAGGGTTTTCATCCTCGCATGGGCGTTATTTGGACGGATGGCCGCGCTCCTTCTTCGAGTCACTCTTCTTCCGTTGGGACGGATTAGAAGGAGCTCCGACGTAGATTCCTGCCAGCTCCACTCCTTGGAGCGGTGAGGTTAAGATTTCTCGCCGTGCGCGCGCAATGACGATATTTGGTGTCAGGTTCTTCAGAACGATTTAAGGATTCATAGGGGAGCTGCGGCTCCAGGGTGCTGGTCCTTAGCGTCATCGACAAGATCAGGCTGGCCCCATTTGCATTAATTACTCCGACAAAGGAATATTATTTTGTTGGAAACTAACCGCAGCTTGAGAAAGTGCAAACGAGTCAATTCGATCTTTGTAATAGATCTGATCTTTTTTGCAAAAAAAAAAAATCATTCCATCAATATATTTTTGAATTTGTTTTCTATTTTTTGGATTTTAAAGGGTGCACAATTGGCTAGTAAAATAAAAACGAAAAAACTAGGTACCGCTTTGGTAATTTTGCAATTCCCCAATCTTGTGTCGCACACATGCCCGACCGTGAATTCAGCGTGCCGTCTCCGGCGACCACCTCAACCCTGGCGGGATCGGCGGGTCGCCGACTCAGAGCGGGGCGACGCACCACCCAGTCGTCTATCCTTGTCCTACTCCGCGAGCTCCAAAATGTTTCGTAGCTGGGGCAGGGGCAGACTGCAAAGTTGATTCCTCTGCTTCTCTCTTTTGCTAAGAATTAAAGAAGATGTATTCACTCCAAAGGAGCGGCTTATGCTTCTCAGAGCAAGGGACTGTAAATGGAAGTTCAGCTGCTTCCAAGCTCTTACTCGCTCAAGTTCTTGTGACCTCCTTCCATTCCATTTGCAAGCTACTAGTAGCTGTCCAAACTCAGTTGTAAGAGGAAATGTTAACTGACTGACCAACATTCAGTATGGCGCTTGGAAGAACTTCAGGCCAGCAAACATTTGGCTCTGACTTGCGTGAGGTTGCATTGACGTGGCAAAGGAATGAGGCGGCCTCCACACAGCAGCTGACATGTGGGTCCACGTCACTGCACCAGCTCGAACTGCTTTAATT
>NW_021211978.1:0-1208 GCF_002162155.2 Triticum dicoccoides | reverse complement strand
AAAACGGTGAGTAATAGTCCATGAAACGGGCCAGAATCAACCAAAATTGCGACTGCTGACGACGTACACGTAAACGCACCCCGGGGATTGTGAATGTGGAAATAGCTCTGGGACCCCATAATGGTGAGTAATAGTCCACGGAAGAGCCCAGAATCGAACAAAATTAGGATTGCTGGTGAGCGACACGTAAACGCACCCCGGGGTGCGTCAATTATGGAAATCGCTCCGGGACCCCAAAACAATGAGTAATAATCCATGAAACGGGGCAGAGTCAGCCAAAACTGCGAGTGTTGATGACCGACACATAAATGCACCCCAGGGATCGTCAATCATGGAAATCGCTCTAGGACCCGAAAACGGTGAGTAATAGTGCACGAAATGAACCAGAATTGGCCAAAATTGTGAGTGTTGATAACTGACACGTAAACGCAACCTGCGGTTCGTCAGTTGTGGAAATCACTCCGGGGCCCCAAAACTGGGTAATAGTCACGAAACGGGACAGAATCGGCCAAAACTGCGAGTGTTGATGATCGACACGCAAACGCACCCCAGGGTTCGTCAATCGTGGAAATCACTCCAGGACCCCAAAGCAGTGAGTAATAGTCCAAGAGACGGGCCAAAATCGGCCAAAACTGCGAGTGTTGATGACCGACACGTAAGCGCACCTTTGGGTTCAACAACTATGGAAATCGCTTTGGGACCCCTAAACGGTGAGTAATAGTCCAAGAATCGGGCGAGAATCAGCCCAAACTGCGTCTGTTGATGACCGACACGTAAGCGCACCTTAGGGTTCAACAACCATCGAAATCGCTTTGGGACACCAAAACGGTGAGTAATAGTCTATGAAACGGGCCAGAATCAACCAAAATTGCGACTGCTGACGACGTACACGTAAACGCACCCCGGGGATTGTGAATGTGGAAATAGCTCTGGGACCCCATAATGGTGAGTAATAGTCCACGGAAGAGCCCAGAATCGAACAAAATTAGGATTGCTGGTGAGCGACACGTAAACGCACCCCGGGGTGCGTCAATTATGGAAATCGCTCCGGGACCCCAAAACAATGAGTAATAATCCATGAAACGGGGCAGAGTCAGCCAAAACTGCGAGTGTGGATGACCGACACATAAATGCACCCCAGGGATCGTCAATCATGGAAATCGCTCTAGCACCCGAAAACGGTGAGTAATAGTGCACGAAATGAACCA
>NW_021211977.1:0-1082 GCF_002162155.2 Triticum dicoccoides | reverse complement strand
TATAAGTTAGCCACCACATATGCTAGTCGCTTGCTGCAGCTCCACATATATTTGCCTTATCCATTCCTACGAGCTTAAATAGTTTTGATCGCGTGGGTGTGAGATTGCTGAGTCCCTGTGGCTCACAGATACTACAACTCCAGATGCAGGTCCAGGTGTTTCTGCTCCAGTTGACGATTACGAGCTCAAGTGGGAGTTCGACGAGGACTCTCAGCGATACTACGTGTCTTTTCCGGATGATCAGTAGTGGTGCCTAGTTGGGGTAATCGATTCAGGGCCTTGTCGCATGTTGGGGGTCTTTTCTATTTTGGCACCGTAGTCGGGCCATGAGTGATTTGTATGATGGATGTTATTTATGTACTCTGATGTGACGTGGCGAGTGTAAGCCAACTATGTTATCTCCCCCTTTTATTATATATTACATGGGATGTTGAAATGATTGCCTGACTTGCGACATTGCTTTCAATGCGGTTATGCCTCTAAGTCGTGCCTCGACACGTGGGAGCTATAGCCGCATCGAGGGCGTTACAAGTTGGTAATCAGAGCCTTCCCCGACCTTAGGAGCCCCATTGCTTGATCGTTTTTAGTAGCCGAGTTGTGTCTAGAAAAATGTTTTGAGTCCTTAGGAATTATATATCGGAGAGCTTAGGAATTCTTTTTACTTCCCAGTCTCCTCATCGCTCTGGTAAGGCATCCTGGCGTAGAGTTTTGACTCTTCTCTTCTCAAATTTCACTAAAAAAAATTTAGGATCACGCGAGTATTTTGGTTTTGTTCCGATGGTTTTGTGACGAGAACATTGTTCTTGGTGCCTCCTGTCTTTAGGGGTTGTGGCAGTGTCCCGGGGAGTTGAGCTCCGAGGTGTTGTCGTCACAATTTTATCGTTGCAATTCTGGTATACTTGAGATATGTGCGCGACATCGGAAATCTCTTTTATGCAGTTCGTTGGTGAGATAACCTCGACGCCACCCAGTACTGGGGCGGGAGTTCGGGAGTATCGCCATAACTTGTATAACGGATGCTTTTCGAAGGTTGAGGTAGATGGTTTCCGAAGTTTTCTTGGTTATGTGTTGAAGGATGGATA
>NW_021211976.1:0-1066 GCF_002162155.2 Triticum dicoccoides | reverse complement strand
ATGAAACAGGTCAGAATCGACAAAAACCGTGTGTTGAAGACCAACACATAAACGCACCCCAGGGTTCGTTAATCGTGGAAATTACTCCGGGACCCCAAAACAGTGAGTAATAGTCCACGAAACGGGCTAGAATCGGCCAAAACTGCGAGTCTTGAAGACCGACACGTAAACGCACCCTGGGGATCATTAATCGTGGAAATCACTCCGGGACCCCAAAACAGCGAGTAATAGTCCAGGAAGCGGGCCAGAATCGGCCAAAATTGTGGGTGTTGATGACCGACACGTAAACGCACCCCGGGGTTCGTTAATCATGGAAATCACTCCGGGACACCAAAACAGTGAGAAATCGTCCATGAAACGGGCCAAAATTGGCCAAAACTGTGAGTGTTGATGACCGACACGTATGCGCACCTTGGGGTTCGATAACCATGGAAATCACTTTGGGACCCCAAAACGGTGAGTAACAGTCCACAAAACGGTTCAGAATCGGCCAAAAATGTGAGTGTTGTTGACCGACACGAAACGCACCCCGGGGTTCGTTAATCGTGGAAATCACTCGGCGACCCCAAAACACGAAACGGGCCAAAATCGGCCACCACTGTGAGTGTTGATGACCGACACGTAAACGCACCCCGGGGCTCGTTAATCATGGAAATCACTCCAGGACCCCAAAATAGTGAGTAATAGTCCAACAAACGGTCCAGAATCGGCCCAAACAGCGAGTCTTGACGACCAACACGTAAGCACACCTTGGGGTTCGACAACCATGGAAATCGCCTTGAGCCACAAAATGATGAGTAATAGTCTATGAGAACGCTCAGAATCGACAAAAACCGCGAGTGTTAATGACCGACACGTGAACGCACCCCGGGGTTCATTAATCATGAAAATCACTTCGGGACCCCAAATCTGAGTAGTCCACGAAACAGGCCAGAATCGACCAAAACTGTGAGTGTTGATGACCGACATGTAAATGCACCCCCGAGGTTCGTTAATTGTGGAAATCACTGGGGGACCCCAAAACAGTGAGTAATAGTCCATGAAACGGGCCAGAATAGGCTAAAAC
>NW_021211975.1:0-1551 GCF_002162155.2 Triticum dicoccoides | reverse complement strand
GTTCCCCAACATGAACATGCGGATGTCAAGGCGTGTGGCTGGCCCAGGGTGTGATGAAAGGATCTTGGAGACTGCGGCCATGCGTTTGCAATCCCCATCACAGAGGCAGCTGTCGATGGTGAGGTTGTGGGGGACGCGGGGCCAGAGGGGGCGCCACCACTGGGAGAGCAGGGTGGTCCGCATGGCAGATTTGGTGGGGAGGAGGCCGATGATGACGAGCAGCATGTCATCGGGGAGGTTGCTGGTCAAGTCCAGGCTCACCGGATGCATCTTTGGCTTGAGCCGCCTCCGCTTTTTGGCTGCATCGCCGTCCATCTCAGCCGGGGGCGACGCTGGTGTACACGTGTGCTGGTGTGTATTGTGTGCTGGGTCTGTGCAAGTGCGTCCTTCTGTGCATGCATCTGAGAAGTGGTGAAGTGTGCGCGAGTGCGTCCTTCACGCGGAAGAAGTGTGCCCTCAATTTACTAGCGTGCGGGGTACTACCCTGAGTGGTTTCAACTTTGTTTACTTCACCGCATGTCAGATGGGCCTCTAGTTTACTTATTTTCACCCACTGCCACATGGGAGAGCACACGAAGATAGCGAACACGAGCGGACAAGGCAGCATGTGGACTGGTTGACCCGTCAACTAAACAATATACGGAGCTATACGCTGAGACAGTGACTGTATAATCACTCGATATAGAGAGTTCGAGTGAGAGGGGAGGCCCATGAGAGATAGTAGGCAGAGAGAAAGAGCTACTCCCTCCGTTCGATAATTTAGTGCCTATTTTTTTAAAACCAAACTTTTAAAACTTTGACCAAGTCTATAAAGAAAGTACTTATATCTACAATACCGAAGATAAATGATAGTATGAAGTAAGTACACGTTGTGATGAATCGGATGATCGTTCCAGATGTAAATGTTTTTCTCCACATATATGTTGGGGAACGTGGTAATTTCAAATTTTTTCCTACGATCACGCAAGATCTATCTAGGTGATGCATAGCAACGAGGGGGAGAGTGTGTCCACGTGCCCCGTAGACTAAAAGCGGAAGTGTTATGACAACACGGTTGATGTAGTCGTATGTCTTCACGATCCAACCGATCCAAGTACCGAACATACGGCACCTCCATGTTCAGCACACGTTCAGCTCGATGACGTCCCTCGTATTCTTGATCCAGTTGAGGCCGAGGGTGAGTTCCGTCAGCACGACGGCTTGGTGACGGTGATGATGATGCTACCGGTGCAAGGCTTTGCCTAAGCCCCGCAACGGTATGATCTAGGTGTGTAACTGTGGAGGGGGGCACCGCACACGGCTAAAAGATCAACTTGTGTGTTCTAAGGAGCCCACCTGCCCCCGTATATAAAGGAGGGAGGGAGACCGGCCAGCCCTCCTTGGTGCGCCCCAAAAGGGGGAATCCTACTAGGACTCCATGTCCTAGTAGGGTTCCACCAAGAAAGAGAGAGGGGGAAGGAAGGAGAGGGAGAGAGGGAGAAGGAAAGGGGGGGGGGCACCGCCCCCCTTCCCTTATCCTATTCGGACTCAAGGGGGGCGGCGTGACCAGCC
>NW_021211974.1:0-1392 GCF_002162155.2 Triticum dicoccoides | reverse complement strand
AAGGGAAAAGAAAAGGCTAGGTGGCAAATGGTAAAACCAATGTTGGGCATTGCTGGAGAAGCTTTACTTAAGGCGAACTGTCAAGGGGTTCCCATTATAGCCCAACCGCGTAAGGGACGCAAAATCCGGGAACATAACACCGATATGACAGAAACTAGGGCGGCAAGAGTGGAACAAAACACCAGGCATAAGGCCGAGCCTTCCACCCTTTACCAAGTATATAGATGCATTAGTTATGTAAGATATATTGTGATATCCCAACAAGTAAACATGTTCCAACAAGGAACAACATCTCCATGTTCCAACAAGGAACAAACTTCGATCTTCACCTGCAACTAACAACGCTATAAGAGGGGCTGAGCAAAGCGGTAACATAGCCAATCAACGGTTTGCTAGGACAAGGTGGGTTAGAGGTTTGACATGTCAATTTGGGAGGCTGACAAGCAAATGGTAGGCATCGTAGCATTGGCATAGCAAAAGAGCGAGCAAACTAGCATAGCAAAGATAGTAGTGATTTCGAGGGTATGATCATCTTGCCTGAAATCCCGCAAGGAAGAAGAACGAGACCATGGAGAAGACAAACGAATGTAGACGAACGGGTCCTCACAACGCGACGTTATCGGAACCAACCCGAAGAAGCAACACCGGAAAGGAGCAAAACAATCATGGTAAACAACCACCACATAAACATGGCATGATGCACAACCAAGTATGATGCATGTCCGGTTTAATGAAGCATGGCATGACCAAATGCACAAAACAATCCTACAAATTAAGTGGAGCTCAATATGCAACGAGTTGCATATTGACGAAACACCACAACAAGTTATTTAGTTTGATCTCGTTTATGTACTCAACAATATTAAATGTTGGTTAACATGGCAAGAGGGTGAAGCAAAGTAAAACTACCTATTTAGTCAAGTTTAAATGAGGCCAGGAGCAACGAACAACAATTCCGGAAACTCCTCATGAGCATATTTTAGATTAGGTCCTGTTCTGCCCTAAACACAATTTTAGAGTTGTTTAAAATGCAAATAAAGGTCACCATGATAAACTAGGCAAAATTCTACCCCATTTACATATAAAGTTTATTAAAATTGGAGTTACGGTTATTTAGTTATGAAATCAAGCATTTTAGCATGGCATAGGAGCAAATTAATGCAAACAACATTTTTATCATCTCAAACATAGATGAAAGTTGGATATTATGAAACTAGATGAAAAACTAAGCATTTTTCATATTTAAAGTTTTTACATATGATGCACAGATTATGAGTTTTTTTTTTAGGATCACGCGGGTGTCTTGGAATCGTTCCGATGGTTTTATGATGAGAACATTGTCTTGGTGCCTCCTGTCAGGGGTTTAGTGGAAGTGTCCCGGGGAGTTGAGCT
>NW_021211973.1:0-712 GCF_002162155.2 Triticum dicoccoides | reverse complement strand
TGTCAGATGGGCCAAGAACGTCATAAAAGAAGACCGGTATTTCACCACCATGGTTATACCCGAAGCCAAATCCAAGACCGCGGGCGCAAACGTCACCGCGAAAAATGAGCCATGGGTACTGGCTTCCCAAGTGGACCAATGCTTCTTCATTACCGACCCGCCAAAGCCCAGTCGTGTTGTCGTGAGGAGAGGCAAAAGGAAGATCATCGGAATGGATGGAGTAGCCAATGAGCAAGACTTCGACAAGTACGGCGACCCGAGGATCGAACATGACGACGATGATGAAGTAGCAGCATACACCACAAGAAGAAGCAGGACCACCCTACCTAAAGGACATCCGTTCCACAGAAGAACTCCATTTGCGAAAAAGAAGGGCAAGAAGATTGTGAACAGATAGCTAGCTAAGATCGATTGTATTTAAATCGTAGCCTTCATTTCTCGATTGTAGTTCATGGGTACTTTTTGAACTATCATGAATATTTTTAAATTTCATGGACACTCGATCTCGATACCCCTCCATCTTGATCGCTATCCCACCTTGCCAGATCCGGCCCCCCTCGCCGCCGAGCACCCCCCAGTCCACCGGCCGCCGCCGCCGACCCCCCGCACCCTCGATTCCCCTACCCAACCACCGCCGCCGACCCCCCGCACCCCGCGCACCGTCTTATAAAAAAAATTAGTATCAAACAGCTTTTTAAATGCTACTGTCTTA
>NW_021211972.1:0-3549 GCF_002162155.2 Triticum dicoccoides | reverse complement strand
GGAAATGACCAGAATATAGAAGCTAGATGATGCCATGTGGCCATGTTTCCAAGTGCTACACTCGGCAAATGATCAATGGATATAGTAGATGCTGCTCCGTGTCCTCTATGCCGAGTGCGGCACACGCCAAAGGTGCGGTCACCATTTTGTTAGAAAAGGTTTTGCAGCCAGTCCTGCTATAACACATATTGTAAACAGAGGCACATATCACCATTCATATAGCATTTCACAAATAACATTTCACATCATATTTTTTTTCGATAAAGGGCTTTTCATTGAATTGAAATATCGAGTTGATACAACCGCATCAAAGATCACCCGGCCTCTGCATAGCTAGATGCACACAGCCAAAGTTTCAAAGTACTAGAAGCCAAAATAAAAAGGCAAAAAACGCCAGCAGTAGCGAAAAAAGATAAAAGAGGCCTAAGGTGATGCCGGTCCAATCCGAAGGTCACACCGCCATCCATGGGGGTAAAAAATGTCCCTGGCCGAGCACTCCAACCGGGTAGAAGCCATCATAAAAAGGTCTCTGTCCTCCGGCCTCTGCAGGATAGACCACATACGGAGCCATCGTGAGCATATATGAATTACCTGCATAGGAGATGAAACACTTTTATGATTAAAAACAATATCATTCCTGGTGAGCCACAACGCCCAACATAAGGCAGCCGCCCCCGCAAGAATGTGCTTAGACATTTCACATCATATGGCAATTGACACACAAGTATCATCAAACATATATCACAAGTTCATTCTCAAAGACATATATCACAAGTTCATTGGCACATACACATTACAAAGTGCAATTTCTCACGTACCATTAGAAATTCAGACACATCAATCACAAGTTCAGGGTTATCTGCGCAACATGACGCGTGGATGGCACACGATGGAGGCCAGATCTAGCCAGTTCGGCTGGAGGTCCTGGCAGTCCATGCCTGTCACACTGCCCTTTGACTCAGAGGACAACCTCGTCCACGATGCCATCCGCCATTCCTTGAATTTGGCGGAGACAGACGCCCGCTGCTGCTGGAAAAATGGCAAGGCATTACGGGTCGGCATCGAGAAATCCGTTCTCTCAAGGATGCCGCAACACTCGCCAGAGTGGGCACAGCCGGCGGAGAGCCCCCCTCCCCCCAGGCCGCACCATGAGGGGATCTTGGGGGAGGGGCGCGCACCGCTTGGACGATGATGCGGGAGCTGGCGGAGGAAGGCCTCCCGACGGCCAAGGTTCTCCGGTGCTGGCCATGGAGGACGACGCGGTGGCCGTGTGTTCTATTCTGATCGAATAAGATTCACGCAGAAGAAAAAAAGAAATATCTGAACATCTTATGATCATCAGACATATACATTTAGCTGGAACCAATGAAGAAATTTCTTTATACACAGGAGTGGGGCTGAAGGGCACTTACAACTTTAGGGATCGAATGCCTCTGGAAAACGACAAACGATTCTGCACAAAATAAAGAAAAATGAAAGGAAAAACAGTCAACGCAACCTGCTCCACCCTCAACACCATGGCGGAAAGGGGAGAAATGGACTCAAAGCTGCTTGAAGCCGAAGCGCATGAGGAAGAAGCAGAGCCTTCCCACCGGTGCCGCACCACCACCACCGGCACCGTTCCCAGCCGCCTTTCCAGGCGCCCGGCTAGCGCTGCTCCAGCTCTCCGGCGCGGTCTCCCTTGGAAGTATCGGCTCAGACGCACCGCTCTCCTTGCTCCGGCGCCTGCCCGCCGACTTCCTCGGCATGGTACGCTTCCGTATCCACTTGGCCACCTTCTCGCGCGCCATGAAATCAATCCAAGCTGATTGAACGAACGATCTCCACGCGATAGAGTATGAGTTGCTTCTTGTTGCTTGTCTCCTACAGCTCTGCTGACGTCTGACCTCCCACTCCTCGTCTGGCCTGAGCTTTATATGTTGCGACGCCAACTCGGTGGGCGCACGAGCTGACTATGCCGCCAGTCTGAGTGGGTAGACTAGTACCTACCAGTTCGTGGACGGAGATGGATAGGAAGATGCGAAAACAAATGATAACAAGAGCTAGGAAGACGATTCCAGGTCAAACGGAGGACTGGTCAATAAACAAAGGACAACGCTAATGCCCACACGTGTGGTGGGAGCCAAACCTGCCCACACGCCTTATAACATACAGACTACGACATGTCATCGCATGCATGCATGTGGAAATCTTTTTAAATTTCAGTTTTTAAAATGTTTTATCTCTTAAATGAAAAAGCCGATTGAAGATCCGTTTTCATCATTAAATTCCTCGCGACGAGACCTTCGAAACTAGATCTCATATCAATATATTTCGATGAATTTTTTTTTGTTAAAAGTTGCCATGTCTGTTGCACATAATTGCCATGATGTTTACACTAAAGTTGCCATGTTATGTTTTAGCTATTTTCTTCCATATTAAAAAGTAAATTTTGACATATTATAAAACGGAGAATTAAGAAACTAGACTTGCCATGCACCATAAACTAAAATTGCCATGATACATGCACTTAAAATTGCCATGGTTCATGCAATTTTTTTTTTCATAGTCAAAGTACTGAAATTGCCATCACCAAAAACTAAAATTGTCGTGCTCTACAAACTAAAATTACCACATGGCAACTTTAGTTTAAGCACCATGGCAACTACAGTGTAAACATCATGGCAACTTTGGTCAAAAAAAATTTCGTCGAAACATATCAATATGGGGTCTAGTTTTGAAGATCTCGTCGAGACGGAATTAATGGTGAAAACGGATTTTTAATTTGCTTTTTTTAATTAGAAGATAAAACATTTTAAACCAAAAACTAAAAAGATTTCTACTGATGTCATCTGTTCATACGTGGCAAAATGAGTGATGATGGGGGCGCGTGAGCGATGTGCGAACGCCCACACGTGTGGGCGCTAGTTTTTTCGTAAACAAATGCCTGCTGAGGCTGACGGCTATGCATTCTGCTTGGAAGGTTGTGATCTGGAAAACTGCTGACGTTGTCAACGCAAATGTTGGATCAACTAATTAAGATGATGACAAGAGGGATGACGCTAAACATGCAAGTTGATAATTGTATGATTGTTCATTTTTGCATCCAGAAACCCATTATTGTTCTCTTTTGCTTCTAGAAACTCATTGTTCTTTTTCTTATTATTCTAGAAACTCAGCGTTCATGGGAGTGGGATAATGCGATGCCACCGGTTACATGTGTGTGTGAACGGTAAACCACATCAAGGCAGCAAGGGGTGTTGAATCGGTCAATTTTGTCTCTGTGAAAGAGAGAGCAACACAACGAACAAGACTCGAGGCAGAGACGAGGCGATTCGTTCGGGCCAAGGGTTCACCGATCGCCTCTGATTTGAACAAAACTAGCTGTGTGACCCGCACATTTGTGCGGCTAGATTTACTATCTGTTGTACTGTGATCTGTTGCAAACTACCATTTGATTTATATTTCAATGTTGTATTAGTATCAAAATATTTCATAATATAAATGGTGATTGTAAAAACCAATGCTTTCTTAGGTATTTGATGGAGTGAGCATTTTGCTGCCGACAAT
>NW_021211971.1:0-979 GCF_002162155.2 Triticum dicoccoides | reverse complement strand
AACTATGAGTGTTGATGACCGACACGGCGCACCTTGGGGTTCAACAATTACGCAAATCGCTTCGGGACCCGAAAATGGTGTGTAATAGTCAATGAAAAGGGCCAGAATCGGCCAAAACTGCGAGTGTTGATGACCGACACATAAGCGCACCTTGGGGTTCAACAACTATGCAAATCACTCCAAGACCCCAAGACAATGAGTAATAGTCCACGAAACAGTCAGAATTGGCCAAAACTGTGAGTGTTAACGACGGACATGTAAACGCACCATGGGGATCATCAATCATAAAAATCGCTCCGGGACCCCAAAACGGACCAGAATCGTGAGTAATAGTCCATGAAACGGGCCAGAATCGGTCAAAACTGCGAGTGTTGATGACCGACATGTAAACGCATCTTGGGGTTCGTCAATCGTGGAAATCACTCCAAGACCCCAAAATAGTGAGTAATAGTCCATGAAACGGATCAGAATCGGCCAAAACTACGAGTGTCGATGACCGACACGTAAATGCACCTTGGGGTTCAACAACTACGCAAATCGCTTCGGGACCCCAAAACGGCGATTAATAGTCCATGAAACGGGCCAGAATCGGCCAAAACTGCGAGTGATGATGACCGACATGTAAGCGCACCTTGGGGTTCAACAACAATGCAAATCACTTCGAGACCCCAAACAATGAGTAATAGTCCACGAAATAGTAAGAATTGGCCAAAATTGTGAGTGTTAACGACGGACATGCAAACGCACACTGGGGATCGTCAATCGTAAAAATCGCTCCGGGGCCCCAAAACGGGCCAGAGTCGTGAGTAATAGTCCATGAAACGGGGCAGAATCGGCGAAAACTATGAGTGTTGATGACCGACACGGCGCACCTTGGGGTTCAACAATTACGCAAATCGCTTCGGGACCCGAAAATGGTGTGTAATAGTCCATGAAAAGGGCCAGAATCGGCCAAAACTGCGAGTGTTGATGACCGACA
>NW_021211970.1:0-891 GCF_002162155.2 Triticum dicoccoides | reverse complement strand
AGGGTCAGCAATAATCAATTCAGAGATGCCAAGTTGAATAAACGCTCAACGACGGTACTGTGCTGGTCCTAGGCTAGACTGTGCTAGAGACGCGAGCCTAGAACACTAACAAAATCACGGCGCGGCACGTAAAAAAGGGAAAAGCACACTCTGGAAAAAAAAATTCGCTCTTTTTTTTTTGCGCTCTTTTTTTTTTGCGCTGCTTTTTTTTTTTGCGAAAAATCACTATAATGGCGAGTGTCTCAAAACTCTTCTTAGCTCAAACTGACAGGATGGGCACGAAATTTTTTTGACCAAAATTTTTTTTTTGACTGCCCGGACCCAAAAACTGGAAACGGGTCAAAAAAAACTTCCTATAATGGCACCTGTCTCAAAACACTCAGAAACACCTAAAAATAGGATAGCCAGAAATTTTTTCGAAAAATGCGTTTTCGATAAATTTTGGGCCTAAACGGAGCGTGGCTACCCGACTCTTACTTTTTTTTTTCCGAAACCTACTCCGGCAAGGAAACACGAACTGGAATCTAGATGGATCCCGAAAACAAACCTAATAAGCAAGGAACTCGGATTGGTGGTGGATATATGGTGGTGGTATATGGCAGCGGTGGTGGTAGCGGTGGTAGTATATGGATATGGATCGGTGGTGGTATATGGGCACGGATTGGTGGTGGTATATGGATACGAATTCGGAGCGGTGGTGGTAGATGGCAGGGCGATGATGATGGTGCGGCGGCGGCGTGACAACTTATGACCAGAACTCGAAACTCTAAAAGACTAGACTCTAAGACCAGCAACTAGACACGACGATGCAACCGCAAATTCAACAAAGCAAAACCCTAAAAAGATTATGCAAAGGCTCAGATTGGTTCGGATATGATGAACTAACCCTAA
>NW_021211969.1:0-824 GCF_002162155.2 Triticum dicoccoides | reverse complement strand
AATCTCGGGCAAGTAACATACCGATGACAAAGGGAACAACGTATGTTGTTATGCGGTCTGACCGATAAAGATCTTCGTAGAATATGTAGGAGCCAATATGGGCATCCAGGTCCCGCTATTGGTTATTGACCGGAGATGTGTCTCGGTCATGTCTACATTGTTCTCGAACCCGTAGGGTCCGCACGCTTAAGGTTACGATGACAGTTATATTATGAGTTTATGCATTTTGATGTACCGAAGGTTGTTCGGAGTCCCGGATGTGATCACGGACATGACGAGGAGTCTCGAAATGGTCGAGACATAAAGATTGATATATTGGAAGTCTATGTTTGGACATCGGAAGTGTTCCGGGTGAAATCGGGATTTTACCGGGTTACCGGGAGGTTACCGGAACCCCCCGGGAGCCATATGGGCCATCATGGGCCTTAGTGGAAAGGAGAAAGGGGCAGCCCAAGGGGGCTGCGTGCCTCCCCCCTTCCCCTAGTCCTATTAGGACTAGGAGAGGTGGCCGGCCACCCCTCTCCCTCTTTCCCCCTTGGGAAATCCGAGTTGGAATAGGATTGGGGGGGGGGGGGGAGTCCTACTCCCGGTAGGAGTAGGACTCCTCCTGCGCCACCTCCTCCTGGCCGGCGCCTCCTCCCCCCCTTGGCTCCTTTATATACGGAGGCAGGGGCACCTCTAAACACACAAGTTGACACAAGTTGATCCACGTGATCGATTCCTTAGCCGTGTGCGGTGCCCCCTGCCACCATATTCCTCGATAACACTGTAGCGGAGTTTAGGCGAAGCCCTGCTGCTGTAGTTCATCAAGATCGTCACCACGC
>NW_021211968.1:0-995 GCF_002162155.2 Triticum dicoccoides | reverse complement strand
CAACAATGCCCGTCAGGTCGCCATGGCTGATCGTCCCGCGCCGCAGAAGCAATAGGGACACACTCAGTCCTACTCCATCGATCCACACTGGTACATGGACTCTGGGGCGACAGAGCATCTAACCAGCGAGATGGGGAAGCTTCACACTCGTGAACCCTATCATGGCTCCGACAAGATCCACACCGCCAATGGAGCAGGTATGCACATCTCTCATATTGGTCAAGCATCTCTTCTCACTAGACATGCCAATAGGAGTCTTCAGCTTCGCAATGTTCTTCGAGTTCCATCTGTGACCCGTAATCTTCTTTCAGTTCCTAAACTCACACGTGATAATAATGTGCTTTGTGAATTTCACCCTTTTGATCTTTTTATTAAGGATCGGGGCACGAGGGACATTCTTCTTAGTGGACGGTTGTGCCAGGGCCTCTACCGTCTGGAGCATCCTGGTGTCGCTCGTGTTTTTAGTGAAGTTCGGGTCTCTCCGTCACAGTGGCATGCTCGTCTTGGTCACCCGGCCACACCTATTGTCCGTCATATTTCGCGTCGTCATGAGCTTCCTAGTTTGTCTAGTCATAAAGATGTAGCAGTGTGTGATGCTTGTCAGCAGGGGAAGAGTCATCAACTTCCTTTTTCGGAGTCCAGTCGTGAGGTGAAACATCCTTTAGAACTTGTGTTTTCAGATGTATGGGGTCCTGCTCAGACTTCTGTCAGTGGTCATAATTACTATATCAGTTTCGTTGATGCTTATAGTCGCTTTACCTGGCTTTACCTTATTAAACGCAAATCTGATGTGTTTGATATTTTTGTTCAGTTTCAAAAACATGTTGAACGTCTTCTCAAGCACAAAATTGTTCATGTCCAGTCAGACTGGGGGGGCGAGTATCGCAACCTCAACTCTTTCTTTCAGTCGCTTGGGATAGCTCATCGTTTAGCATGTCCACATACACATCAGCAGAATGGTTCAGTCGAACGTAAGCATCGTCATATTGTTGAAG
>NW_021211967.1:0-1643 GCF_002162155.2 Triticum dicoccoides | reverse complement strand
AAAAGGCATGACTAACCACTCATATAATCCAAACTTTGTTTTAAATGCTGTTTTCCATTCATCTCCCAATTTCATACGAATTTGATGGTAGCCACTACGCAAATCAACTTTGGAGAATATTGTAGAGCCACTCAATTCATCAAGCATATCATCTAGCCTAGGAATAGGATGACGATAACGAATAGTAATATTATTAATGCCTCTACAATCAACACACATACGTGATGTACCATCCTTTTTCGGCACTAGAATAATAGGAACAGCACAAGGACTAAGGGATTCGCGTATATAACCTTTGTCGAGAAGCTCTTGTACTTGACGCATAATCTCCTTCGTCTCCTCTGGATTGGTACGGTATGGTGCACGGTTTGGCAGTGAAGCACCGGGAATTAAGTCAATCTGATGCTCAATCCCTCAAATAGGCGGTAATCCCGGTGGCACGTCTTGTGGAAAAACGTCAGCGAACTCCTGCAAAATGTTAGTGACAGCAAGAGGCAAAGAGGAAGGCACGTCCTCGAATGAAAATAATGCCTCTTTGCACACAAAAACATAGCAAACAGATTTGCTGAAATCTAGCTCATCAATATCAGATTTGGTGGCAAATAAACATGCACTTTTCAATTTAATTTCAGAAGCAACACTAGATGGTTTATTATTAGGCTTCATTTGTTGCTCAAATTCTTTTGCCACAATCTGATTTTCACTCTTATTCTTCTCCTGTTGTGCTTTATTAGCTCTATTAATATCATCTTTCAAAATGGAATCAGGAGTCATAGGAAGCAAAGTAATATTTTTATCCTTATGAACAAGAGTATAGTGATTGTTTCTACCATGGTGTACAGAATTTTTACCAAATTGCCATGGTCTACCAAGTAATAAGGAACATGCTTGCATAGGTACCACATCACAATCAACATAATCAGCATATGTAGAGATACTAAAATGCACACGAACAGTACGTGTTACCTTAACCTTGCCGCTGTTGTTGAACCATTGGATGTAGTAAGGATGTGAATGTGGTCTTGTGGTGAGAGAAAGCTTCTCCACCATCTCCATGCTAGCCAAGTTGTTGCAGCTCCCTCCGTCTATTATGACGCGCACAGAACGTTCCTTCACAACTCCCTTGGTATGGAACAAATTGTGCCTCTGATTTTGCTCAGCTTGTGTGACCTGTACACTCAAAACACGTTGAGCAACTAAACATTCATACCTGTCAGCGTCTTCAGGAGCCATGTATTGCGTCTCATGATCAGAATCATCTCCACCATGTTCTTCACGTGTAATAAGAGCCAATGTCTCCTCATCATAGTCACTAGCGGACTCATATCCACCATCCGCGGTAGCAATCATCACACGCGGATATTTGCATTCCCTCGCATAATGACCTCCTCCCTTACAACGACGACAAATAATATCACTTGTGTGCCCTGTTGATGCCATGGAAGAAGAAGAACGCTGTGCAGGCCCCGCAGGTGCGCTCTTGGCAGATAATGGTGGTTGTGCCTGTTTTCTTGTATCACGGCTGGAGGTGGCACCGGATGGAGGTGCTGGTGCAGTTGAAGTAGAAGATGCACGTGGTGTCCATGATGAAGGTCGGCCTGCAGAAAAGTTAGTTCGCCCCAATGCTTGTCGATCCTGCACTT
>NW_021211966.1:0-1202 GCF_002162155.2 Triticum dicoccoides | reverse complement strand
TAGGCTATAGAGCTAGTTCAACTCTAGTGTAAAATTATTTGAACTAGCTTATAGAGCTAGTTCAACTCTGGTGTAAAATCATTTGCAATAGGCTATAGAACTAGTTCAACTCTAGTGTAAAATCATTTGTATTAGGCTATAGAGCTAGGTCAACTCTAGTGTAAAATTATTTGAACTAGCATATAGAGCTAGTTCAATTCTAGTGTAAAATAATTTGTAATAGGCAATAGAACTAGTTCAACTCTAGTGTAAAATCATTTGTATTAGGCTATAGAGCTAGGTCAACTCTAGTGTAAAATTATTTCAACTAGCTTATAGAGCTAGTTCAACTCTAGTGTAAAATTATTTGTACTAGGCTATAGAGCTAGTGCAACTCTAGTGTAAAATTATTTCAACTTGCTTATAGTGCTAGTTCAACTCTAGTGTAAAATTATTTTAACTAGCTTATAGAGCTAGTTCAACTCTAGTGTAAAATTATTTGTACTAGGCTATAAAGCTAGTTCAACTGTAGTGTAAAATTATTTGAACTAGCTTATAGAGCTGGCTCAACTCTAGTGTAAAATTATTTCAACTAGCTTATAGAGCTAGTTCAATTGTAGTGTAAAATTATTTGTACTAGGCTATAGAGCTAGTTCAACTCTAGTGTAAAATTATTTATACTAGGCTATAGTGCTAGTTCAACTCTAGTGTAAAATTATTTGTACTAGGCTATAGAGCTAGTGTAACTCTAGTGTAAAATTATTTCAACTTGCTTATAGAGCTAGTCAACTCTAGTGTAAAATTATTTAAACTAGCTTATAGTGCTAGTTCAACTCTAGTGTAAAATTATTTGTACTAGGCTATAGAGCTAGTTCAACTCTAGTGTAAAATAATTTGAACTAGCTTATAGAGCTAGTCCAACTCTAGTGTAAAATCATTTGTAATAGGCTATAGAACTAGTTCCACTCTAGTGTAAAATCATTTGTATTAGGCTATAGAGCTAGGTCAACTCTAGTGTAAAATTATTTGAACTAGCTTATAGAGCTAGTTCAACTCTAGTGTAAAATTATTTGTACTAGGCAATAGAGCTAGTTCAACTTTAGTGTAAAATTATTTCAACTAGCTTATAGTGCTAGTTCAACTCTAGTGTAAAATTATTTGTAGTAGGCTATAGAGCTAGTTCAACTCTAGTGTAAAATTATTTGAACTAGCATATAGAGCTA
>NW_021211965.1:0-1006 GCF_002162155.2 Triticum dicoccoides | reverse complement strand
CAAATAGGATATGCCTAAATACGCCGGCTCCTCCACTGCGAAAAACAATTGAACCCTGCAGCTGTTTGGTTTTTTTTTTTAGGGTTTGCAGCTGTTTGGTAGACCGGTCGCTCCTTTCATGGGCCGGCCAGCCTGCAAAATAGTCACGATTTTTTTTACGATTTTTAAAAATGTACACGATATTGAAAAATGTTCGCAAATCAGAAAAAATAATTTCGTAAATTTAAAAAGTATTCTTAAATACGAAAACAAAATCTAGTTTGGAAAAATGTTTGTGAACTCAAAAAATGTTCCCTAATGAAAAATGACTTACAGTAGCGTTTTTGCCCTACCGTTCTTTGGTAAAAAAATCAGAAAAATGTTAAAAATTTGAAAATAAAAAAAAACTTCAGGAGTTTAGAAAAATGTTCGTGAACTCTAAAAAAGTTCCCAAATCAGAAACGAAATGTTCGGAAATTTGAAATTTTCATAAATACATAAAAACTTCAGGAGTTTGTAAAAATGTTCGCAAATCTGGAAACAAATTTGGAAAATCTTCAAGAGTTTAGAAAAATGTTCATGAACTCAAAAAATGTTCGCAAATTTGAAAAGGATTCTTGCATTTGAAAAAAATGTTCGCAAATAGGATATGCCTAAATACGGCGGCTCCTCCACTGCGAAAAACAATTGAACCCTGCAGCTGTTTGGTTTTTTTTTAGGGTTTGCAGCTGTTTGGTAGACCGGTCGCTCCTTTCATGGGCCGGCCAGCCTGCAAAATAGTCACGATTTTTTTTACGATTTTTAAAAATGTACACGATATTGAAAAATGTTTGCAATTCAGAAAAAATAATTTCGTAAATTTAAAAAGTATTCTTAAATACGAAAACAAAATCTAGTTTGGAAAAATGTTTGTGAACTCAAAAAATGTTCCCTAATGAAAAATGACTTACAGTAGCGTTTTTGCCCTACCGTTATTTGGTAAAAAAATCAGAAAAATGTTAAAAATTTGAAAATAAAAAAAAAACTT
>NW_021211964.1:0-839 GCF_002162155.2 Triticum dicoccoides | reverse complement strand
AACAATAAGTATTTTGTTGTAAGTAGAAACAAAATAAAATAAATAAAGCAACAAAGGAAACAAAAAAAGAGTTTTCAGATTTGAAAACTAATGGCACTAACAGAAAGTTTATAATTTTTCTAAAACTAAAAGCAAAAAGAATTAAAAAATAAAGCAAAAAACAACAAAAACTAAATAATGCAGAAAACAGAACAAAAAACTGAAATAAAAATAAAAATAGCAACAATAAGTTTTTTGTTGTAAGTAGAAACAAAATAAAATAAATAAAGCAACAAAGAAAACAAAAAAAGAGTTTTCAGATTTGAAAACTAATGGCACTAACAGAAAGTTTATAATTTTTCTAAAACTAAAAGCAAAAAGAATTAAAAAATAAAGCAAAAGACCAAAAGAAAAATAAACCAAAACCAAAATAAACTAAATAAAGCAACAAATAAAACAAAAAAACAAAAAAAATGCCACCTACTGGGCCCCCACGGCCTGAATACGACTAGAAACCCTATGGGCCAGGATTCAGGCCCGTGGAAGGCCCAGTAGGCCCACAAGCACATATGACAGAGTTAGGCCCGAAAGCCTGCTTTAGAGAGGAGCTCGAGAGGGGAGCCGCACCGCACCTTATAAACTGGTGCGGCTCCCTCTCAACTAGCGAGGTGGGACTAAACATTTGGCGCGGGGCAGCACAAGGCCTTTGGTCCCGGTTGGTGGCACCAACCGGGACTAAAGGGGGAATTGGTCCCGGTTGGTGGCACCAACCGGGACTAATGCCACCCTTTAGTCCCGGTTGGTGCCACCAACCGAGACTAATGCCACCCTTTAGTCCCGGTTGGTGCCACCAACCGAGA
>NW_021211963.1:0-1115 GCF_002162155.2 Triticum dicoccoides | reverse complement strand
TGCTCGTCCATACTGATTCGGAAGGGGGCGTAGTTGTTGTTGTTGCAGAGGTGCGACAGGTGCAGCCGGTGGTGGAAGACGCGCAAGCAGTTCATTAAATCTGTTATCGAGCTTTGTTTCGAACGTCTTCTCAAGGCCAGTGATCTTCTCCATGGCCTCTTCAAAATTGTTCAGCACATCTTGCACCTGTTCAGTCATCATTTGCTGAAACTTATCATGAAGCTCCTTGTTCGATAAATTCTCCCAGTCAATCTCGTCGGCTTGTGATCCTGGCATGGTTAGCAGCAATAGAAACACACAAGAATATGATCCTACAGACTACTAAGAAGTGGTGGTGGTGTATCACAAATCCGTCAAGCAAATCTCAAATTCTTACCAGTTCTTACCCAGCAGCAGGCGGTGATCGGCAACCGTTGTCGTCAAAAACTCTCAAAGCTTGGATAGAGCGATTACCAGGGAGAGTCGAACACACGACGTAGATGTATGTGGAGCTGGGAAGGCTTATAGTATGGTAGCAAAAAGGGTCAGCAATAATCAATTCAGAGATGCAAAGTTGAATAAACGCTCAACGACGGTACTGTGCTGGTCCTAGGCTAGACTGTGCTAGAGACGCGAGCCTAGAACACTAACAAAATCACGGCGCGGCACGTAAACAAGGGAAAAGCACACTCTGGAATATATTTTTTTTTGCGCTCTTTTTTTTTTGCGCTGCTTTTTTTTTTTGCGAAAAATCACTATAATGGCGAGTGTCTCAAAACTCTTCTTAGCTCAAACTGACAGGATGGGCACGAAATTTTTTTGACCAATTTTTTTTTTTTTGACTGCCCGGACCCAAAAACTGGAAACGGGTCAAAAAAAACTTCCTATAATGGCACCTGTCTCAAAACACTCAGAAACACCTAAAAATAGGATAGCCAGAAATTTTTTCGAAAAATGCGTTTTCGAAAAATTTTGGGCCTAAACGGAGCGTGGCTACCCGACTCTTTTTTTTTTCCGAAACCTACTCCGGCAAGGAAACACGAATCGGAATCTAGATGGATCCCGAAAACAAACCTAATAAGCAAGGAACTCGGATTGGTGGTGGATATATGGTGGTGGTATATGGCAGCGGTGGT
>NW_021211962.1:0-1734 GCF_002162155.2 Triticum dicoccoides | reverse complement strand
AGCAAATTTTTGTGGCTTATATCTGCAATTTATGTGAACCAGGTTCCTGACTTCCGAGATGTGGAATCAGCGCAGTTTTTGTTTGAAGTCAGCTCACATCCTATCAACTCTGGCTCACTGATGCCATCTGCACCTTCACTCAGCGCAAGGACGAAGAAGTGCTCCTATTACCTTATTTATTAGACTATCTAAGCAATGTCGCCAGCTCCTATATGTGTAATTTATCTAAGTATCTTTTGTACTACTTGATATTCTCAAAACTGTTACCTGAGCATCCTTGATATTCTCGTGTTGCATGCGTGAAATATTGATCGCACTTTTGACCGTTTTGATGTCATGTATGCACAGACAGATTTGACCATATTTGTATCCGTAGGGACAGGTCCAAGTCTTGAAACTAAAAAAGTTAATACCATAATTGGTACATAAACTTGTAGGGGTGGGAAGAGATTCATATAGAAACTAAAAAAACCCACAAAAGTGCCCCTCCGACTCCTATGCGGATTCAGTTTTGGCCCAAAACGGTTTGGAGGCGACATTTGGCAGCCACTATGCGGATTCAGTTTTGGCCCAAAACGGTTTGGAGGCGACATTTGGCAGCCACGTCGGATTCTGTCAGGTCGTGGTGATTTTGCAGAAAGCCTTTGCACTTTTTTTGTTTTTATGTCGCGGTCCCTTCCTTTTTCTAAATCCGCTGCAGGCATCCATTCCCCATCACCAAATCCCTAGCTCCGCCGCCCTCACCGTCGCCAGCTCCACCCAGCTCAGCCGCCAACTCTCGTAGTCTTTTTTGTCCACCGTCCTCGTGTGACATGAAGGGGTGGGCATCTTCTGGCGGGAAGCAGCAGGTTGGCCGGCATGGGGCAGGGACGGCTTCGTCGTTGAGCCATCCTCGCCCGCTCCATGGATGTGACCTCGTCGGCGCTGACAAGACGATAGACGGCAAGCCCTGGGCGAAGATCACCGGTGAAGTGCGGTACATGGACGTTGATTCTTGCAAGGTGTGTGTCCTCCCTCTGTTGATGTTGTTGAGTGATCTTTAGGTTGATTCTTGCAAGGTGATCTTTAGGCTGACCAAAAAGTCATTCATCCAAATAGTGATCTTGCAAGGTGATAAAGATGTTGACTGGAGTATACCTGTGTCATCTCCTGATGTTGTCTTCAATGGCACTGACAGTAGTGACCAATGTTGCCATTTTATGAACCCAGCACGAATAGTTTGCTGTGAAGGATATGATTATGGTCGTAGATTTCTTGTCTGTCCTGTTGAGGTAAGTGAGCTGCTAAACTTTTCCTCAAAATGGCATTGCAAAATTCATTATTCATTTAAGAATTCAGCTGTGTTGTACTGAATGTCTACCCAAAATTGGTGGTTTTTATGTTTTCAAGGTTATGACACATGTGCTTATCTAAAGTGGGTGGACAAAAGAGTGGCAGGGGAGGCCTAGGCAGGTGATTGGCAAACTTGCTGAAGAGAATTTGGCTCTGCAAAAATCTGTCTTTGACAAGGATGCTGGAATTATGAGGCTGAAGGAAGAGAGGAAGGCCATGAAGATGAAGCATGAGAAGGAGATGAAGATTAGGGATAGTAGCGAACTTTGGTTAGCCTGTTTGGTCTGCTGCTCTGCAGTTCTGTATGGTGTTGTAGCTCTGATGATAAGAGGTTTTGTGTAAGTTAGGTAATGTAGCATTTGGCATTATGTTAAGGATCAAACTATCTGTTATCATTTTCTA
>NW_021211961.1:0-3747 GCF_002162155.2 Triticum dicoccoides | reverse complement strand
TGATTTTTTGGAAGAATATCATCCAGGAGACTTGGAGTTCACGTCAGAAGAGCCTCGAGGAGGCCAAGAGATAGGAGGGTGCGCCCCCCTATCTCGTGGGCCCCTCGAGAACCTCTCGACCGACTTCTTTCGCCTATATAGTCCCACGTACCCTAAAAACATCCACGAAGAAGATAGATCGGGAGTTCCGCCACCGCAAGCCTCTGTAGCCACAAACACCTCTCGGGAGCCCGTTCCGGCACCCTGCCGGAGGGGGAACCCATCACCGGTGGCCATCTTCATCATCCCGGTGCTCTCCATGACGAGGAGGGAGTTGTTCACCCTCAGGGTTGAGGGTATGTACCAGTAGCTATGTATTTGATCTCTCTCTCTCTCGTGTTCTCTCTACGGCACGATCTTGATGTATCACGAGCTTTGCTATTATAGCTGGATCTGATGATGTTTCTCCCCCTCTACTCTCTTGTAATGGATTGAGTTTTCCTCTTGAAGTTATCTTATCGGATTGAGTCTTTAATGATTTGAGAACACTTGATGTATGTCTTGCCGTGATTATATGTGGTGACAATGGGATATCATGTTCCACTTGATGTATGTTTTGGTGACCAACTTGCAGGTTCCGCCCATGAACCTATGCATAGGGGTTGGCACACG
The DNA here is from genome assembly GCF_002162155.2 of Triticum dicoccoides. NCBI lineage: Eukaryota > Viridiplantae > Streptophyta > Magnoliopsida > Poales > Poaceae > Triticum > Triticum dicoccoides. The sequence goes on along the minus strand of NW_021211961.1, from coordinate 3,096 downwards.
TTTTCGTCTTGACTCTCCAGTAGAAACTTTGGGGCAATCTTTGAAGTACTTTGTGTTGGTTGGATGAATCTGAGATTGTGCGATGCATATCGTATAATCATGCCCACGGATACTTGAGGTGACAATGGAGTATGTAGGTGACATCAGGGTTTTGGTTATTTGTGTCTTAAGGTGTTATTCTAGTATGAACTCTATGATGGATTGAGCGGAAAGAATAGCTTCATGTTATTTTACTACGAGCTCTTGAATAGATAGATAAAAGAGGATAACTTTGAGGTGGTTTCGTACCCTACCATAATCTCTTCGTTTGTTATCCTCTATTAGTGTCTTTGGAGTGACTCTTTGTTGCATGTTGAGGGATTGTTATATGATCTATCTATGTTATTATTGTTGAGAGAACTTGCACTAGTGAAAGTATGAACCCTAGGCCTTGTTTCCTATCATTGAAATACCGTTTACGCTCACTTTTATCATTAGTTACCTTGCTGTTTTTATAATTTCAGATTACAAATACCTTAATCTACCATCCATATCGCACTTGTATCACCATCTCTTCGCCGAACTAGTGCACCTATACAATTTACCATTGTGTTGGGTGTGTTGGGGACAAGAGACACTTTGTTATTTGGTTGCAGGGTTGTTTGAGAGAGACCATCTTCATCCTACGCCTCCCACGGATTGATAAACCTTAGGTCATCCACTTGAGGGAAATTTGCTACTGTCCTACAAACCTGTGCACTTGCAGGCCCTACAACGTCTACAAGAAGAAGGTTGTGTAGTAGACATCAGTGGTGGCGCCATTTTTCCTAAAGCAATATGAGCAAAGGATTAACGATCCACTTCACAGGAAAGAAAAACAGTAGCATGTGATATTTTTGGTTCTTCTGGGGGAAGCAATTTGATGGACAATTATAATCCTAAGATCTAGTAACATATTAGATGACAAGGTATCACCTACATTTTGCCAAAAAATAACTTATTACAAAAAAACAAAAGCATCTACCTATCCATGTGCAGAAAAATAACAATAAAATGGTGCTGCTACCTCTTGAGCACTGCGTTGGTTTTCCCCGAAGAGGAGAGGATGATGCAGCAAAGTAGCGTAAGTATTTCCCTCCGTTTTTGAGAACCAAGGTATCAATCCAGTAGGAGACCACGCACAAGTCCCGCCTACCTACACAACACGATAGCTACTCGCAACCAACGCAATTAGGGGTTGTCAATCCCTTCACGGTCACTTATGAGGGTGAGATCTGATAGAGATGATAAATAATATTTTTAGTATTTTTGATATAGAGATGCAAAGTGAAAAGAAAAAGGCAAAGTAAAAACAAAGCAAATAATAAAGTGATAGTGATTGATATGATGAGAATAGACCCGGGGGCCATAGGTTTCACTAGTGGCTTCTCTCAAGAGCATAAGTATTCTACGGTGGGTGAACAAATTATTGTTGAGCAATTGACAGAATTGAGCATAGTTATGAGTATATCTAGGTATGATCATGTATATAGGCATCACGTCCGAGACAAGTAGATCAAAACGATTCTGCATCTACTACTATTACTCCACTCATAGACCGCTATCCAACATGCATCTAGAGTATTAAGTTAAAAACAGAGTAACGCCTTAAGCAAGATGACATGATGTAGAGGGATAAATTCATGCAATATGATAAAAACCCCATCTTGTTATCCTTGATGGCAACAATACAATACGTGCCTTGCTGCCCCTGCTATCACTGGGAAAGGACACCGCAAGATTGAACCCAAAGCTAAACACTTCTCCCATTGCAAGAACTACCAATCAAGTTGGCCAAACCAAACGGATAATTTGAAGAGACTAGCAAAGATAACTCAATCATACATAAAAGAATTCAGAGAAGATTCAAATATTATTCATAGATAAGCTGGATCATAAACCCACAATTCATCGGTCTCAACAAACACACCGCAAAAAGAAGAATACATCGAATAGATCTCCACAAGAGAGGGGGAGAACATTGTATTGAGATCCAAAAAGAGGAAGAAGCCATCTAATTACTAGCTATGGACCCGAAGGTCTGAAGTAAACTACTCACACTTCAAAGGAGAGGCTATGGTGTTGATGTAGAAGCCCTCCGTGGTAGATGCCCCCTCCGGTGGAGCTCCGAAACAGGCCCCAAGATGGGATCTCGTGGATACAGAAAGTTGCGGCGGTGGAATTAGGTTTTTGGCTCCATATCTGATCTGTCGGGGGTACGTAGGTATACATAGGAGGAAGGAGTATGTCGGTGGAGCAACAGGGGGCCACGAGGTAGGGGGCGCGCCCTAGGGGGGTGCCCCCACCTTCGTGACCTCCTCGGTTACTTCTTGGAGTAGGGTCCAAGTCTCCTCGATCACGTTCGGTGAGAAAATCATGTTCCCGAAGGTTTCATTCCGTTTGGACTCCGTTTGATATTCCGTTTCTTCGAAACACTGAAATAGGCAAAAAACAGCAATTCTGGGCTGGGCCTCGGTTAATAAGTTAGTCCCAAAAATAATATAAAAGTGGAAAATAAATCCCAGTATAGTCCAAAACAGTAGATAAAGTAGCATGGAGCAATCAAAAATTATAGATACGTTGGAGACGTATCAGACATCCCCAAGCTTAATTCCTGCTCGTCCTCGAGTAGGTAAATGATAAAAAAGAATTTTTGATCCGGACTGATACTTTGGCATAATTTCAATGTAAATCTTCTTAATTGTGGCATGAATATTCAGATCCAAAAGATTCAATACAAAAGTTCATATTGACATAAAAGTAATAATACTTCAAGCATACTAATCAAAGCAATCATGTCTTCTCAAAATAACATGGCTAAAGAAAGTTATCCCTACAAAATCATATAGTCCGGCTGTTGCTCTATCTTCATCACACAAAGTATTTAATCATGCACAACCCCGATGACAAGCCAAGCAATTGTTTCATATTTTAGTAATCTCAAACTCTTTCAACTTTCACACAATACATGAGCGTGAGCCATGGAAATAGCACTAGAGGTGAAATAGAATGGTGGTTGTGGAGAAGACAAAAAGGAGAAGATAGTCTCACAACAACTAGGTGTATCAATGGGCTATG
>NW_021211960.1:0-1110 GCF_002162155.2 Triticum dicoccoides | reverse complement strand
CCATATCATATCACAAAGCACTTGCTGCAAAAACAAGTTAGACGTCCTCTAATTGTTGTTTGCAAGTTTTACGTGGCTGAAGTAGGGTTCTAGCAAGAACGTTTTCTTACCTACGTGAAACCACAACGTGATTTGTCAACTTCTATTTACCCTTCATAAGGACCCTTTTCATCGAATCCGCTTCAACTAAAGTGGGAGAGACAGACACCCGCCAGCCACCTTATGCAACTTGTGCATGTTAGTCGGTGGAACCGGTCTCACGTAAGCGTACGTGTAAGGTTGGTCCGGGCCGCTTCATCCCACAATACCGCTGAAGCAAGATAAGACTAGTAGCGGCAAGAAAGTTGACAAATCTACGCCCACAACCAATTGTGTTCTACTCGTGCAAGAAGAACTACGCATAGACCTAGCTCATGATGCCACTGTTGGGGAACGTTGCAGAAAACAAAAAAATTTCCTAGTCGTTTCACCAAGATCATCTAGGAGTTCATCTAGCAACGAGTGAATAGATGCATCTACATACCTTGTAGATCGCGAGCGGAAGCGTTCAAAGAACGGGGATGATGTAGTCGAACACGACGTGATTCGAATCACCGGAGATCCTAGCACCGAACGGACGGCATCTCCGCGTTCAACACACGTACGGAAACAGCCACGTCTCCTCCTTCTTGATCCAGCAAGGAGGGGAGGAGAGGTTGAGGGAGATGGCACCAGCAGCAGCACGACGGCGTGGTGTTGATGGAGCTGCAGTACTCCGGCAGAGCTTCGCTAAGCAATAAGGAGGTGGAGGAGGTGTAGAGGAGGGAGAAGGAGGCAACCAAAGGCCAAGGACTCAAGGTCTGAAGTCCCTCCTCTCCCCCACTATATATAGGGGTGCCAAGGGGGGGTGGCCGGCCCTAGGAGATCCAATCTCCTAGGGGGTGCGGCGGCCAAGGGGGGTTTCCCTCCCCCCCAAGGCACCTAGGAGGTGCCTTCCACTAGTAGGACTCCTCCCCCTTGGAAACCCTAGGCGCATGGGCCTAGTGGGGCTGGTGCCCTTGGCCCAAGCAGGCCAAGGCGCACCCCCTACAGCCCATGTGGCCCCCGGGGATGGGTGGCCCCACCCGGTGG
>NW_021211959.1:0-1031 GCF_002162155.2 Triticum dicoccoides | reverse complement strand
CATCATCGGTATCACGTCTATCGAGAGGGGACAAATACCGGCAACACAGAAGGGAACACAATCAATGCAATGCACAATATGATGCATGATCATGACATGGCAAAATGAATGTGTTTTGGGCTAATGCAACTAGCAACAGATTAAATGAAGTTGGTTTGAATACAAGATTCAAATTCAAACTCCATATGTGATTATTCAAATGCCATTTAATTGATTTGTGCTAAACAGCAGCTATAAGTTGTTCTAACATGCATGAAAATGGTACAGATGGATTCCTTGAATTTTTCTGATAATTTTTCATATATAAATTATTTAATTTGGAGTTACGGTTGAATTTCTATGATTTTTAGAAGTTTTTACAAATTTCTGGAATTTCCTGAATATTTATAAAATGAACTAAATTCCAGAAAAGGAATAGTGCGTCAGCATGGCGTAAGGCTGAGGTCAGCAGGTCAACTGGGTCGCCCAGAGTCAAACCTGACGTGTGGGGGCCACACGTCAGTGACACAGGTTAGACAGGGGGGGTTAGTTTAGTTTAATTAAAGATTAGGGGCACTAGGGCCCACATGTCAGTGTCAGGGGGTTAGATTAGGTGGTGATTAGCTTAAACTAATCACCTGATGGCGGGGGCCCACCTGTCATAGACCCAGGGGAGGTCAAACCCCTGGTCAAACGACTCAATCCCGCCGGCGTTGAGTCACCGGCGAGGCCGAGGCGGCGGAGGCCTTCGGGTTTCTTGCTCCGGCGACCAAATGGCCGGCGGAGGGCATCTACGGAATGCCCAGGCTCGCGCGCATCTAACAGGGCAAACGGGAGAAGCTAGGGCGGCCGTAATCCTCGCCGGCGTCGAGCTCAGCGGCTGCCGGACCTCGGGCGTTGGCGGGAACGGCGCTACGGTGCACAAGAGGGGAAACGGAAGGGCGCTGCGGCCTCCTGGGGTTGCGGTGAGCACGACGGTGGGCTCGGGAGCGAGCTGCGGTGGCTGTGGCCACGACCACGCCATGGCCGGCGGCGAGAAGCTCTCGGCCGCG
>NW_021211958.1:0-1204 GCF_002162155.2 Triticum dicoccoides | reverse complement strand
TCCTCTGCATGACCTGTCATTGCCACAGTAACTAGATGAAACCCACTAGCATGTGTAGGAGTTGTTTGAGCCATATGTATGTGTTGTTCCTACCTTGCTATGCCTGCTATGCTTAGAGTCGTGTCAGGTCTGGTTCATCTGGGTGATGGGCTAGAGTGAAATGTTTATGTCGGTAATGAGAGTGGTGTGGTGAACACGATTTGGTAAAGGTATCGATGAGAGGCCATGTAGGAGTACATGGTGGGTTGTTTCATTGAAGCCGACCTTAAGCACTGAGATCTGTATGCGTGATTTAAGATACAGCTACTACCATGCATTGGGCCCTGAAATATGACCCCGCTCGACTTCTTATTCACCCTAGCTCTCTGTCCAGGAGTTGCAAGTAGTTTCTGGTGTTTGTAGCCTACTGGAGGCCGTGGCAGCGCTGACCGTAGGGGTGGGCTGTGATGCGGTAGGTACGTGGCACGGTGTACCGAATACCCGTTAGGTATCTCGGGAACCCTGTTCACATCGTTCGGGGCCGTATGGGAAACCTCGGCCGGACTCCCTGCGGATGGAACCTGAATAGGCGATAAACCTGGACTAGAGGCTTAAGTGTTTAGGTAGGTCGTGGTCTACACCCACGTCGGCTTTCGCTTGAAGTCTGCCGAGCACATGTCGTGTGCAGACGCTAAGTGGTGGAAACATGTATGAAGAAGTACACCCCTGCAGGGTTATCATAATCTATTCGAATAGCCGCGTCCGCGATAAAGGACTACTTGGTTGCCTATACAGTTCATAGACAATGTAAATGGAAACTGTTAAAAGCCTCAAGATAAGCGTGAGTGCCGAGGATGGCTCTTCCGTAGGAAGACGGAGGCGAATCCTCGGTAGTGTATTGGATTGGTGAGTAGTGGACTCGTGTGCGCAAAACCATTTCAAGTTGGAGTATCGTAGGATAGTCTAGCCAAGAGTCAAAGCTGGCTTGCTGCAATAACTCCACCAACCCTTCTTGATAATATGCATGTATGTAGGTTCTGATGTAAGTCTTGCTGAGTACCTTTGTACTCATGTTGCTATAATCTACATTTTTACAGAAGACGCTGCAACCCCTTCTGATGGGTTCTATGTAGACGTTGACATCAACGAGTAGGCTAAAGACCCAGGTGGTGACCCTGAGCTTGTGAAGGACCACGTAGTATAGCTAGGCTTTCCAAGCCTCTTT
>NW_021211957.1:0-832 GCF_002162155.2 Triticum dicoccoides | reverse complement strand
GGAACCCAAATCTCGGGACGAGATTCTTTTGAGTGGGGGTGAGTTGTCACAACCTAGCTAGTCATGCATTAGAGTGTTGCATCATGTTTACTCTTTCATCAGAAACTTGAAATGGGGATGACAGAACCCCCAGTCCCCTCTGAAACCAACTAGGGTTACTAAAATAATTTTTCAATGAACCTGAAATGCCCTTCTAAAATGCCCATCATTTTTGTCTTGGTTCAGAACCTCTGCCAAAAATGGTGCACATTTTCCTAGGCCATCCTAGGGTTTTTGAATTAAATCATAAATATTTGAATTTGGGCATTTAAAATAATATAAAATATTTAAATGCTCAAATATCTCCAAACTAAAATGTTTCATGTTGGAAATAATCCAACTATGGGCCAGGAATAGTTTGGTGATTTTTGAACTAGCCTAGGTATTTTATTTAATTCAACAAAGTTGTAGAAGTATTAGAAAAACAGAAAACAGAAGAAAATGAAAAAAACTTACCTGGAGCCTGCCCCGACCCACCTGCCGGCCCAGCCCAGCACCGCTCCAGCGAGCTGCTTGCCGGCCAGGCAGGCAGGCAGGTGCCCGACGGCGACCGCGGCGTGCGCCACGCACCTGCTCGCCGCCTCGCCGCTCCCCTCGCCAGGTGACGTCGAGGATCGGCCTCTCTCTCTCCCCCGAACCCCCCAGACACCCCCTCTCCTCTCCAGCTCCACCCCCTCGCACGCCCCAGCCATGGCCGACGCCATCGCCGCCACCCCCTCGCCGTAGCCACGCCCTCCGACCACCCCACGCCGTCTCACCGTGTCCAGGAGCTCCGCCGCTGTCCACTTCATCG
>NW_021211956.1:0-1089 GCF_002162155.2 Triticum dicoccoides | reverse complement strand
TAAAAGCTTAGATTTTAGGATGCCTCGGTGTCGACAAACCCTAAATGATGAGACCATGATCTTGTTCCTTGACAATAACCAACTTTTTGACCAAACTTTGTTTCTATTTAGAGAGAAACATGGCCCACAACGATGAGGCCGGGGGTTCGGGCGGCAAGGCATTCTGGGAGCTGTCCCAGGAGATGGAGGAACAACCTCACTTGTATGAGGCCGCCGCCTTCCCCACCGATCCTGAGACCACGGATGGTGCCGCCGAGGATGACCACACTGATGCCACCACTGATGGTGCCACCGAGGATGCCACCACTGATGATGGCGGCGCACGCACAGATAGCAGCCAGCCGAAGAGGCAACGGAAGGACCGGCGCCCGATCGTGCTCCGCACCCTCAAGGAGGAAGTTACTGAAGTGGACTCCAACGGGAATCCAACGGCGCCCGAACGAATAGTCAAGGGGTACTCGCTTCAGCTCGGGTGCATTGTCCGGAGCACCGTCTCGATCAACACCGAGAACCTGAGGCATCCTGACTGGGGGAATTTGCGCCACCTCCTGTTCACGAAGCTGCATGAACGATACAAGTTCCCCGCTGAATTCGAAAACACAAGCCTCAAAGGGAATAAAGTGAACAATGCTGCCCTCACGAAGATAAGCAAGGCCCTGTCTACTTGGAAAAGCAATGTGAAGAGAATGATCGAGAAAGGTGAGAGTTATGAGAAGATCAAGGAGAAAAATCCTTCGATCACCGAAGATGACTACAACGACTTCAAGATCAATTGCTCGAGCACCGCAAGCTCCCAATCAAGTGAGTGGGGGAAACAAATGCGGGAGCTGAACATAGGGGAACACACACTCGGTCCCGGCGGTTACAGAGTGGCGGAGCCTATATGGGACAAGGAGGAGGCGGACCGTGCCGAGCAAGGCCTACCGCCCCTCTTCGATAAATACGGTGACAAGCAGACCAGGAACTTTGTCAGGGCCCGGTACAAGAAGGACCCGAAAACAAAGGAGCTTACCACGGATCCGAAGACCAGGCAGCTTGAGCTTGTTCTGGTAAGGAATACACCCCCGCGTAATTAGCTCCATATGGTTG
>NW_021211955.1:0-1377 GCF_002162155.2 Triticum dicoccoides | reverse complement strand
GATGATGGAGTCGTACTCGCCGTGATCCAAATCACCGATGACCAAGTGCTGAATGGACAGCACCTCCGCGTTCAACACACGTACGGAGCGGATGACGTCTCCTCCTTCTTGATCCAGCAAGGGGAAAGGAGAGGTTGATGAAGATCCAGCAGCACGATGGCGTGGTGGTGGATGCAGCAGAACTCCGGCAGGGCTTCGCCAAGCTGCTGCGGGAGGAGGACGAGGTGTAGCAGGGGGAGGGAGGCGCCAAGACTCAGGGTGTCGCTGCCCCTCCCTCCCCTCCCTTTATATAGGTCCCCATGGGGGGGGGGGGCGCCGGCCCCTGCAGATGGGAAAACTCCCAAGGGGGCGGCGGCCAGGGGGGTGGAGTACCCCCCCAAGGCAAGTGGGGCGCGCCCCCCACCTAGGGTTTCCAACCCTAGGCGCAAGGGGGGGCAAGGGGGGGCGCACCAGCCCACTAGGGGCTGGTTCCCTCCCCACTTCAGCCCACGGGGCCCTCCGGGATAGGTGGCCCCACCCGGTGGACCCCCGGGACCCTTCAGGTGGTCCCGGTACAATACCGGTGACCCCCGAAACTCACCCGATGGCCGAAACAACACTTCCTATATATAATTCTTTACCTCCGGACCATTCCGGAACTCCTCGTGACGTTCGGGATCTCATCCGGGACTCCGAACAACATTCGGTTTGCTGCATACTCATATTCATAAAAACCCTAGCATCACCGAACCTTAAGTGTGTAGACCCTACGGGTTCGGGAGACACGTAGACATGACCGAGATGGCTCTCGGGCAATAACCAACAGCGGGATCTGGATACCCATGTTGGCTCCCACATGCTCCTCGATGATCTCATCGGATGAACCACGATGTCGAGGATTCAAACAACCCCGTATATAATTCCCTTTGTCAATCGGTATTTTACTTGCCCGAGATTCGATCGTCGGTATCCCAATACCTCGTTCAATCTCGTTACCGGCAAGTCACTTTACTCGTACCGTAATGCATGATCCCGTGACCAGACACTTGGTCAATTTGAGCTCATTATGATGATGCATTACCGAGTGGGCCCAGAGATACCTCTCTGTCATACGGAGTGATAAATCCCAGTCTCGATCCGTGTCAACCCAACAGGTACTTTCGAAGATACCTGTAGTGCACCTTTATAGTCACCCAGTTACGTTGTGACGTTTGGTACACCCAAAGCACTCTTACGGTATCCGGGAGTTACACGATCTCCTGGTCAAAGGAAAAGATACTTGACATTGGAAAAGCTCTAGCAAAACGAACTACACGATCTTGTGCTATGCTTAGGATTGGGTCTTGTCCATCACATCATTCTCCTAATGATGTGATCCCGTTATCAACGACATCCAAT
>NW_021211954.1:0-1028 GCF_002162155.2 Triticum dicoccoides | reverse complement strand
CAAGCGAATAATTTCACGAAAGAACAAATCAGCAACATTAACAGCATCATCGCTTTTATGACATGGTATAAAGTGTGCCATTTTCGAGAATCTATCCACGACAACAAATATGCTATCCCTCCCCTTCTTTGTTCGAGGTAAACCTAAAACAAAGTCCATAGATATATCCTCCCAAGGAACACTAGGTACAGGCAAAGGCATATATAAACCATGAGGATTGAGTCGTGACTTAGCTTTTTGACATGTAGTGCAGCGAGCAATAAAACGCTCAACATCCCGTCTCATCTTTGGCCAAAAGAAATGTGTAGCAAGTTCGTCCTCCGTCTTCTTCACGCCAAAGTGTCCCATTAATCCTCCTCCATGCGCCTCCTGCAACAACAAAAGACGAACGGAGCTAGCTGGAATGCATAGCTTGTTAGCACGAAACACAAATCCATCGTTAACAACAAACTTGTTCCACATTCTTCCTTCTTTACAATTCTGCATTACATCTTTAAAATCAGCATCATGCACATATTGATCTTTGATTGTCTCCAAACCAAATATTTTGAAGTCAAGTTGTGAAAGCATAGTATAGTGACGAGACAATGCATCAGCAATAACATTTTCTTTTCCCTTCTTGTGTTTAATGACATAAGGGAAAGTCTCAATGAATTCAACCCATTTAGCATGTCTACGATTCAGTTTAGCTTGACTTTTAATATGTTTCAAAGATTCATGATCAGAATGTATAACAAATTCTTTGGGCCATAAATAATGTTGCCATGTTTCTAAAGTCCGAACAAGAGCATATAATTCTTTATCATAAGTAGAATAATTCAGACTAGGCCCACTCAATTTTTCAGAAAAGTATGCAACAGGTTTGCCATCTTGTAATAACACACCTCCTAATCCAATTCCACTAGCATCACATTCAAGCTCAAAAGTCTTATTAAAATCAGGAAGTTGGAGTAAAGGAGCATGTGTCAACTTATCTTTCAATACCGTGGAGGCTTCTTCCTGTGCGGTACCCCAAAGAAAAGGCACAT
>NW_021211953.1:0-596 GCF_002162155.2 Triticum dicoccoides | reverse complement strand
AAAAAATATCTAATCTAACAAAAAAATCTATGAACTACATATCTAAATTACTACACACATCTAATCTAACAAAAAAAATCTAATTAATCTAACAAAAAAAATCTAACATAATATAAACAAATTAATTACTATACATCTAATCTAACAAAAAATATCTAATCTAACAAAAAAAATCTATGAACTACATATCTAAATTACTACACACATCTAATCTAACAAAAAAAATTAATTAATCTAACAAAAAAATCTAACATAATATAAACAAATTAATTACTACACATGTAATCTAGCAAAAAAATATCTAATCTAACAAAAAAATTTATGAACTACATATCTAAATTACTACACACATCTAATCTAACAAAAAAATCTAATTAATCTAACTAAACAAAAAATGTACACGTACGGTGGCCGGCGTACGGCCGGCGAAGGCGACGGCGAGGTGCTCACGTACGGCCGACGACGGCGAGAGCGAAGGCGACGGCGAGGAGCGGAGCGGGGCGGCAACGGCGTTGGCCGGGGCGGCGACGTCGATCGGGGCGGCGCGGGCGGCGACGGTGCGGGGTGCGCGGGCGGCGACGGCGCGGGGCGGGTGT
>NW_021211952.1:0-1022 GCF_002162155.2 Triticum dicoccoides | reverse complement strand
AGCAACATCCGGGCCAGACCCACAGCAAGATCCCCTCCGTGTAGACCCGACGCGTTCGTTCCCCCCCTCCAGGTGCCGGCGGTGGCGCCGTCCGTGAGGGGGGCCAAACCCCGGAGACGCGTGCCGCCTCTTCGGACATGCCACCACACCACCCCGCATGTATGAGGGCCCGGTGCGACGCTCCGGTGGCATTGCTACCCCCAGGGCCCCCGTCCCGCCTAGCCCTGTAGCGTTTGACCTCGGGATCTAGCCCTTTGACTTTGCACGAACGGGCTTTGACCAGCAGACCTCCCCATCCGGTTGTGTTAGGTCAGCCCATAGGAACACTTTGGAGCAACATCCGGGCCAGACCCACAACAAGATCCCCTCCGTGTAGACCCGACGCGTCCGTTTCCCCCCTCCAAGTGCCGGCGGCGGCGCCGTTCGTGAGGGGAGGCACACCCCAGACACGCGTGCCGGGCGTTTGCAACCACCCCAACAATTCCAAACTCGTGAGAGGCCGCCTACGCAAGATTTGGCGGCATGCTAGCCCCCGGAGGCCGCCGGCCACAACCGTAGACGCGCGAAGGGCAATCCGCGTAGAGGGAATTTTTCGGATACTTCTCCATCACCAAAAATTATGAAAAAAATATTATCGTTCCTATAGCACATGTGCCCATGTCGTGCAAAAAAACTCATGATTTTATCGCGCTCCGAGTATTTAATAATATTCATGCTGCATCGTTACCACAGAATGGCTACTACCGTGTCATCGCCGTCCGTGAGGGGGGCCACGCCCCGGAGACATGTGCCGCCTCTTCGGACATGCCACCACACCACCCCACATGTATGAGGGCCCGGTACGATGCTCCGGTGGCATTGCTACCCTCCCAGGGCCCCCGTCACGCCTAACCCTGTAGCGTTTGACCAAGGGATCTAGCCCTTTGACTTTGCACGGACGGGATTTGACCAGTGGACCTCTCCACCCGGTTGTGTTAGGTCAGCCCATAGGAACACTTTGGAGCAACATCCGGGCCAGACCC
>NW_021211951.1:0-912 GCF_002162155.2 Triticum dicoccoides | reverse complement strand
GGGTCTGGCCCGGATGTTGCTCCAAAGTGTTCCTATGGGCTGACCTAACACAACCGGGTGGAGAGGTCCACTGGTCAAATCCCGTCCGTGCAAAGTCAAAGGGCTAGATCCCTTGGTCAAACGCTACAGGGTTAGGCGTGACGGGGGCCCTGGGAGGGTAGCAATGCCACCGGAGCATCGTACCGGGCCCTCATACATGTGGGGTGGTGTGGTGGCATGTCCGAAGAGGCGGCACATGTCTCCGGGGCGTGGCCCCCCTCACGGACGGCGATGACACGGTAGTAGCCATTCTGTGGTAACGATGCAGCATGAATATTATTAAATACTCGGAGCGCGATAAAATCATGAGTTTTTTTGCACGACATGGGCACATGTGCTATAGGAACGATAATATTTTTTTCATAATTTTTGGTGATGGAGAAGTATCCGAAAAATTCCCTCTACGCGGATTGCCCTTCGCGCGTCTACGGTTGTGGCCGGCGGCCTCCAGGGGCTAGCATGCCGCCAAATCTTGCGTAGGCGGCCTCTCACGAGTTTGGAATTATTGGGGTGGTTGCAAACGCCCGGCACGCGTGTCTGGGGTGTGCCTCCCCTCACGAACGGCGCCGCCGCCGGCACTTGGAGGGGGGAAACGGACGCGTCGGGTCTACACGGAGGGGATCTTGTTGTGGGTCTGGCCCGGATGTTGCTCCAAAGTGTTCCTATGGGCTGACCTAACACAACCGGATGGGGAGGTCTGCTGGTCAAAGCCCGTTCGTGCAAAGTCAAAGGGCTAGATCCCGAGGTCAAACGCTACAGGGCTAGGCGGGACGGGGGCCCTGGGGGTAGCAATGCCACCGGAGCGTCGCACCGGGCCCTCATACATGCGGGGTGGTGTGGTGGCATGTCCGAAGAGGCGGCACACGTCTCCGG
>NW_021211950.1:0-1292 GCF_002162155.2 Triticum dicoccoides | reverse complement strand
GTACATACAAAATGCTGATCTTGAGGACTTCGTTTCAGATAAGTGCAAGCAATACTATCACCTCATCGATTCATTTGTGCGAAGGTTTAAGTTTACATCTCAGCGCATTACGCATACCGTTTTGTTTGATCTTTATGATAAATCATATACCATGGACCTAGAAGATTTTACTGAAGCATGCAAAATTCCCCAGGGAGGCATCATTAGTGAACCCCATAAGACTAGAAATATTACACAAGCTACCATGGGGAGCATTCATTTTCCTGCTATACATTATTTTTCCCTCTTTATAGGTAGAAGCATTAACGGTAAGCATGATCGTAGCCACCTTTGTGTTCCAGATCTTAGTATCCTCAAGTGTGTTGTGTTGGGTGATAAACGATATAACTTGGGGGCTATTATTGCGAGGAGGTTACATCTCAATGCTAAGGATGGAGGTCTTTTCGGTGGGATTTATGCCACCCACTTAGCTAACTATTTTGGAGTACCCATAATGGGGAATGACATTGAATTACCACCTGCTTTTCTTGATTATATTGCTTTGGTATGCTACCAGTTTCTTGTAAGGAACGAGCAGTCCCTCCTGTATAGACTAATCTTTGGCAGACAGCATGTTGTCCATATTACCCTTCCTGCTCCTGCCTTCTTTAACTTTTAGGTAAAGCGGAGATATTTTATAACTAGAGAGGAGGCAAACGAGTATGAGAGAGAGGTGGAGGCTGCTCACCTCCATGCTGCCGCCCTTCAGGCAGTAGCTGTCGCATCCTAGTACAACCCCGACTATAACTTTGGATATTGGTTGGGCCAGCCATGGTCCTAGACCAACTTAGGCCTAAAGCCTAAGCTTGGGGGAGTACATATTTCTCACCGACATAACATTCTTGTTCACTCATTCATTCCAGTTGTTGGTATTCATACTTATTCATTATATTATCCATGCTAGTTTATTTTCTTTTTCCCGCTTTCTTCTTGTGTGTTTGAAAAACTTTGAGAAAAACCAAAAAAAATAGTTGTAGCTTCTATTTAGTTTCCTTTCCATGTTTATGTAGTAGTGCTATTAAAATAAAAATCAAAAAGATTTCTCGTTCTTCTTTTGCTTGTTGAGAGCTTTCCCGTGTAAATAGTTTTTCTCATTCTTGTTCTTCTTTCTTCAGAAAAATAAAAACTCCAAAAATATTTCAGTGTGTTTCTTTGAAATTGTTTTTCTTTTCCTTGGGGGTCAAGAGGAGAAGACCGAGATGAAAATGTTGAGTGGCTCTCATATGCATTATTGTTGATCTAACAAAGAGCCC
>NW_021211949.1:0-2194 GCF_002162155.2 Triticum dicoccoides | reverse complement strand
GGCGGACTGCTAGGTCCGATCACACAGTCGGCGGCGAGTGGAGGTGGCTATTCGCAACACATGCAAACCCTAGTCGCAGCCGAAGCGATCCACCGCATGAGTGTGCCGCACCTCCACTTTATATAGGCATCCGTCGCAGGCTCAACACTTGGGCCTCGCACGGACCCTAAAGCCCAAAGTCTACTTGGTCACGTTCCTAGTCCAGTTCGGATCACATCAGACCAGTGTCGTATGAACCGACCTCGTAGGTTCCTTCCCTTAAGCGCGCGACCCCTTAGGTTCAAGCCGGCTTGGTCACAGTTCAGATCACCTCCGACCTGCACGGTTGGTAGCGGCCTCTATCAAGGCATGCCGACCACCAAGAAGACTATGAAGCTGGTTAGGCGAACCTGTACAACGTGTCACACTTCTGTTCCCTTTGCCACACGATATATGTTGTCGGGCTCAAGGCGAGACTGTCATCCTTGTGCCAGCCCGACCTCTTTCTCGTTTCAGTGATGCCGACCACAATCCGGATTATCTCATAATCCTTGTCGCATGGCCATGTTGTTCCTGGTCAGATCACACGAGGGCCCCAGAGTATATCTCTCCTAATCGGAGGGGCAAATCCCATCTTGCTCGACCATGTCTCGCAACATGGGACTGGACAAACCCGAAACCTACCTTTGTAACTACCCAGTCACAGAGTAGCGTTTGGTCGGCCCAAAGCAAGTCTTGCGTAAGCCTCCCCGGCAACAGCGCCAGAAATTCTTCTTGCTACCTCCTAAGCACTGTGTTGGATTTCCTCGAAGAGGAGAGGATGATGCAACAAAGTAGCGTAAGTATTTACCTCAGTTTTTGAGAACCAAGGTATCAATCCAGTAGGAGGCTACACGCAAGTCCCTCATACCTGCACAAAACAATAGCTCCTCGCAACCAACGCGATTAGGGGTTGTCAATCCCTTCACGGTCACTTACGAGAGTGAGATCTGATAGAGATGATAAATAATATTTTTGGTATTTTTGATATAGAGATGCAAAGTGAAAAGTAAAAGGCAAAGTAAAAACAAAGCATGTATTAAAGTGATGGAGATTGATATGATGAAAATAGATCCGGGGGCCATAGGTTTCACTAGTGGCTTCTCTCAAGAGCATAAGTATTCTACAGTGGGTGAACAAATTACTGTTGAGCAATTGACAGAATTGAGCATAGTTATGAGAATATCTAGGTATGATCATGTATATAGGCATCACGTCCGAGACAAGTAGACCGACTCCTGCCTGCATCTACTACTATTACTCCACTCATCGACCGCTATCCAGCATGCATCTAGAGTATTAAGTTAAAAACAGAGTAACGCCTGAAGCAAGATGACATGATGTAGAGGGATAAATTCATGCAATATGATAAAAACCCCATCTTGTTATCCTCGATGGCAACAATACAATACGTGCCTTGCTGACCCTTCTGTCACTGGGAAAGGACACCGCAAGATTGAACCCAAAGCTAAGCACTTCTCCCATTGCAAGAACTACCAATCTAGTTGGCCAAACCAAACGGATAATTTGAAGACACTTGCAAAGATAACCAATCATACATAAAAGAATTCAGTGAAGATTCAAATATTGTTCATAGATAAACTTGATCATAAACCCACAATTCATCGGTCTCAACAAACACACCGCAAAAAGAAGATTACATCGAATAGATCTCCACAAGAGAGGGTGAGAACATTGTATTGAGATTCAAAAAGAGAGAAGAAGCCATCTAGCTACTAGCTATGGACCCGAAGGTCTGAAGTAAACTACTCACACTTCATCGGAGGGGCTATGGTGATGATGTAGAAGCCCTCCGTGGTGGATGCCCCCTCCGGCGGAGCTCCGGAACAGGCCCCAAGATGGGATCTCGTGGATACAGGAAGTTGCGGCGGTGGAATTAGGTTTTTGGCTCCTGTTCTGATCGTTTGGTGGTATCTAGGTATATATAGGAGGAAGGAGTACGTCGGTGGAGCAACAGGGGGCCCACGAGGCAGGGGGCGCGCCCCCCACCCTCGTGACCGCCTCTGTTACTTCTTGGAGTAGGGTCCAAGTCTCCTGGATCACGTTCGGTGAGAAAATCACGTTCCCGAAGGTTTCATTCCGTTTGGACTCTGTTTGATATTCCGTTTCTTCAAAACACTGAAATAGGCAAAAAAACAGCAATTCTGGGCTGGGC
>NW_021211948.1:0-1197 GCF_002162155.2 Triticum dicoccoides | reverse complement strand
ACCTCGGTGGTTCCTGTGTCCCGACCACATACACGCAGTCGCAGTGGCATTTTCAAACCTAAGGAACGTAAGGATGGTACGGTTGCTTGGTTGGATGCTTGTTTGGCTGCTGCTGTTGCGGATCCATCTTCTGAGCCTCGCTCATATCAGGCTGCCCTGCGCATTCCACATTGGCGAGAGGCTATGGAGCAGGAGTTTCATGCTCTTCTTCGTAACAAGACATGGACTCTCGTTCCTCCACCACCACGGGTAAATGTTATTGACTCAAAATGGGTATTCAAAGTGAAGAAGCATTCGGATGGATCTATTGAGCGTTACAAAGCGCGACTTGTTGCTCGCGGTTTTCGGCAGCGTCATGGTCTTGACTATGAGGACACCTTCAGTCCTGTCGTCAAGCCTACCACTATTCGGCTTCTTCTCTCCATTGCTGTTTCTCATGGTTGGTCACTTCGTCAACTTGATGTGCAGAATGCTTTTCTACATGGATTTTTGGAGGAAGAGGTTTATATGAAACAGCCGCCTGGTTTCTCTGATCCTGATCGTCCTGACTATATCTGTCGTCTTTCCAAAGCACTATATGGTTTGAAGCAAGCTCCTCGTGCCTGGCATGCCCGCCTTGCCTCTGCCCTTCGTGCTCATGGGTTTGTGCCGTCTACTGCTGACACTTCGTTATTTCTTCTACAGAAGCCAGAAGTCACTATGTATCTTTTGGTATATGTCGATGATATTATCCTTGCCAGCTCTTCTCAGTATGCTGCTGATGCTCTTGTCTGCTCTCTTGGTGCTGATTTTGCGGTCAAAGATCTTGGGAAGCTTCACTACTTTCTTGGAGTTGAGGTCACTTCTCGTGCTACTGGTCTTGTCCTTACGCAGAAGAAGTACTCCTTGGAGTTGTTACAGAGAGCTGGCATGCTGAAGTGCAAACCGACCACCACACCCATGTCGTCTACCGACAAGATAACAGCTGTTGATGGTGAGCTTTTGTCTCCTGCGGATGCCACAGAGTACAGGAGCATTGTTGGTGGACTTCAGTACTTGACGATCACGAGACCAGATATCTCTTATGCTGTTAACAGGGTTTGTCAGTATCTTCAGGCTCCCAGAGATACTCATTGGGCTGCTGTTAAACGCATTCTTCGTTATGTTCAGTTCACCCTGACATTTGGTATGCATATTCGGCCGACTTCCTCTCGGGTC
>NW_021211947.1:0-2194 GCF_002162155.2 Triticum dicoccoides | reverse complement strand
GGCGGACTGCTAGGTCCGATCACACAGTCGGCGGCGAGTGGAGGTGGCTATTCGCAACACATGCAAACCCTAGTCGCAGCCGAAGCGATCCACCGCATGAGTGTGCCGCACCTCCACTTTATATAGGCATCCGTCGCAGGCTCAACACTTGGGCCTCGCACGGACCCTAAAGCCCAAAGTCTACTTGGTCACGTTCCTAGTCCAGTTCGGATCACATCAGACCAGTGTCGTATGAACCGACCTCGTAGGTTCCTTCCCTTAAGCGCGCGACCCCTTAGGTTCAAGCCGGCTTGGTCACAGTTCAGATCACCTCCGACCTGCACGGTTGGTAGCGGCCTCTATCAAGGCATGCCGACCACCAAGAAGACTATGAAGCTGGTTAGGCGAACCTGTACAACGTGTCACACTTCTGTTCCCTTTGCCACACGATATATGTTGTCGGGCTCAAGGCGAGACTGTCATCCTTGTGCCAGCCCGACCTCTTTCTCGTTTCAGTGATGCCGACCACAATCCGGATTATCTCATAATCCTTGTCGCATGGCCATGTTGTTCCTGGTCAGATCACACGAGGGCCCCAGAGTATATCTCTCCTAATCGGAGGGGCAAATCCCATCTTGCTCGACCATGTCTCGCAACATGGGACTGGACAAACCCGAAACCTACCTTTGTAACTACCCAGTCACAGAGTAGCGTTTGGTCGGCCCAAAGCAAGTCTTGCGTAAGCCTCCCCGGCAACGGCGCCAGAAATTCTTCTTGCTACCTCCTAAGCACTGTGTTGGATTTCCTCGAAGAGGAGAGGATGATGCAACAAAGTAGCATAAGTATTTACCTCAGTTTTTGAGAACCAAGGTATCAATCCAGTAGGAGGCTACACGCAAGTCCCTCATACCTGCACAAAACAATAGCTCCTCGCAATCAACGCGATTAGGGGTTGTCAATCCCTTCACGGTCACTTACGAGAGTGAGATCTGATAGAGATGATAAATAATATTTTTGGTATTTTTGATATAGAGATGCAAAGTGAAAAGTAAAAGGCAAAGTAAAAACAAAGCAAGTATTAAAGTGATGGAGATTGATATGATGAAAATAGATCCGGGGGCCATAGGTTTCACTAGTGGCTTCTCTCAAGAGCATAAGTATTCTACAGTGGGTGAACAAATTACTGTTGAGCAATTGACAGAATTGAGCATAGTTATGAGAATATCTAGGTATGATCATGTATATAGGCATCACGTCCGAGACAAGTAGACCGACTCCTGCCTGCATCTACTACTATTACTCCACTCATCGACCGCTATCCAGCATGCATCTAGAGTATTAAGTTAAAAACAGAGTAACGCCTGAAGCAAGATGACATGATGTAGAGGGATAAATTCATGCAATATGATAAAAACCCCATCTTGTTATCCTCGATGGCAACAATACAATACGTGCCTTGCTGACCCTTCTGTCACTGGGAAAGGACACCGCAAGATTGAACCCAAAGCTAAGCACTTCTCCCATTGCAAGAACTACCAATCTAGTTGGCCAAACCAAACGGATAATTTGAAGACACTTGCAAAGATAACCAATCATACATAAAAGAATTCAGTGAAGATTCAAATATTGTTCATAGATAAACTTGATCATAAACCCACAATTCATCGGTCTCAACAAACACACCGCAAAAAGAAGATTACATCGAATAGATCTCCACAAGAGAGGGTGAGAACATTGTATTGAGATTCAAAAAGAGAGAAGAAGCCATCTAGCTACTAGCTATGGACCCGAAGGTCTGAAGTAAACTACTCACACTTCATCGGAGGGGCTATGGTGATGATGTAGAAGCCCTCCGTGGTGGATGCCCCCTCCGGCGGAGCTCCGGAACAGGCCCCAAGATGGGATCTCGTGGATACAGGAAGTTGCGGCGGTGGAATTAGGTTTTTGGCTCCTGTTCTGATCGTTTGGTGGTATCTAGGTATATATAGGAGGAAGGAGTACGTCGGTGGAGCAACAGGGGGCCCACGAGGCAGGGGGCGCGCCCCCCACCCTCGTGACCGCCTCTGTTACTTCTTGGAGTAGGGTCCAAGTCTCCTGGATCACGTTCGGTGAGAAAATCACGTTCCCGAAGGTTTCATTCCGTTTGGACTCTGTTTGATATTCCGTTTCTTCAAAACACTGAAATAGGCAAAAAAACAGCAATTCTGGGCTGGGC
>NW_021211946.1:0-805 GCF_002162155.2 Triticum dicoccoides | reverse complement strand
GGGGGGGGGGGTGCTATTTAGGTGCCTCAAAATCAATTTGTTACCTCAATCTGCATCCAGCACGGAACCTCCGAGTAAACTCCAAACATCCTAGCCCTGGACTATGAGGACCATCAGGGCTGGAATCTGGACTATCCAAAGAAGTTTTCTCTTGGTCTGGATCTAAGAGCATCTCCACTCGTTCGCCTCCTAGGGATGTGAAATAGCGCCTCCTGGGTAGGCGCCGGCAAAAAAAAAGGCATGGGGCCGATTGGTCTCCCAACCGGCAACCCAAGGCCGCCCCTGACGCCGTTTTTACAAAAACAAACTCGGCCAAATTCGGGCAAAACATGAAGCAAATTTGACTAAAAGTAGACGGGTTCATTGATATTTGTACAAAAAAAAAACGAACACGGAAGTAAACTAGAAACTACTCTACTACGCCCGCCCTCGCCGCGCCGCCCTGAGAACGTCTACATACCGAGGAGCTTGTAGAAATTCGTGTAGTCGTCGTTGTCGTCATCGCTGCCGCCGCCCTCCTGCCTGCTGCAGCCGTCCCTGCTGCTCCCCTGACCGGCGTCGCCGACGCGTGGGGGGTTGGAGGGCCCGGACGCGTCCTCGTCGTTGTCGTCAAGGATGACGACGCCGCCGTCCTCGTGTCCACGACGCTGCGCGGTTATCTCCTCACGGGCGCGGTGTTGCCGCCCCATTTCCTCGCGGGTGTAGTCGTCCCGAGACCACTTGAGGGTGGTCTCATCGGCGGCGGCTGTGGCCTCGTGCTCCTTCTTCACAGCGAGGAGCACTGGCTCCGTCTTCACAACGGCGA
>NW_021211945.1:0-804 GCF_002162155.2 Triticum dicoccoides | reverse complement strand
GGGGGGGGGGGTGCTATTTAGGTGCCTCAAAATCAATTTGTTACCTCAATCTGCATCCAGCACGGAACCTCCGAGTAAACTCCAAACATCCTAGCCCTGGACTATGAGGACCATCAGGGCTGGAATCTGGACTATCCAAAGAAGTTTTCTCTTGGTCTGGATCTAAGAGCATCTCCACTCGTTCGCCTCCTAGGGATGTGAAATAGCGCCTCCTGGGTAGGCGCCGGCAAAAAAAAAGGCATGGGGCCGATTGGTCTCCCAACCGGCAACCCAAGGCCGCCCCTGACGCCGTTTTTACAAAAACAAACTCGGCCAAATTCGGGCAAAACATGAAGCAAATTCGACTAAAAGTAGACGGGTTCATTGATATTTGTACAAAAAAAAACGAACACGGAAGTAAACTAGAAACTACTCTACTACGCCCGCCCTCGCCGCGCCGCCCTGAGAACGTCTACATACCGAGGAGCTTGTAGAAATTCGTGTAGTCGTCGTTGTCGTCATCGCTGCCGCCGCCCTCCTGCCTGCTGCAGCCGTCCCTGCTGCTCCCCTGACCGGCGTCGCCGACGCGTGGGGGGTTGGAGGGCCCGGACGCGTCCTCGTCGTTGTCGTCAAGGATGACGACGCCGCCGTCCTCGTGTCCACGACGCTGCGCGGTTATCTCCTCACGGGCGCGGTGTTGCCGCCCCATTTCCTCGCGGGTGTAGTCGTCCCGAGACCACTTGAGGGTGGTCTCATCGGCGGCGGCTGTGGCCTCGTGCTCCTTCTTCACAGCGAGGAGCACTGGCTCCGTCTTCACAACGGCGA
>NW_021211944.1:0-995 GCF_002162155.2 Triticum dicoccoides | reverse complement strand
TCATGGACACCGCGTGCATCTTCTACTTCAACTGCACCAGCACCTCAATTAGGTGCCTCCTCCAGTCGTGATACAAGAAAACAGGCACAACCACCATTATCTGCCAAGAGCGCACCTGCTGGGCCTGCATGGAGTTCTTCTTCTTCCATGGCATCAACAGGGCACACAAGTGATATTATTTGTCGTCGTTGTAAGGGAGGAGGTCATTATGCGAGAGAATGCAAATCTCCGCGTGTGATGATTGCTACCGCGGATGGTGGATATGAGTCCGCTAGTGACTATGATGAGGAGACTTTGGCTCTTATTACACGTGAAGAACATGGTGGAGATGATTTTGATCATGAGACGCAATACATGGCTCCTGAAGACGCTGACAGGTATGAATGTTTAGTTGCTCAACGTGTTTTGAGTGTGCATGTCACACAAGCTGAGCAAAATCAGAGGCACAATTTGTTCCATACCAAGGGAGTTGTGAAGGAACGTTCTGTGCGCGTCATCATAGACGGAGGTAGTTGCAACAACTTGGCTAGCATGGAGATGGTGGAGAAGCTTTGATGAGGACATCAATACAATTGTTACACCCACAGCCCCTGCTGCTATACATACTGGACCAATTACTAGAGCTCGTGCACGCCAACTAAATTACCAGGTACTTTCGTTTCTTGGTAATGATTCTAATGTTCATGAGAATATGATGCTGCCTAAATTGGATACATTTGTTTTGCTTACGAATGAAGGGCCTAGCTTGGAGAAGGATGAACATTGGAGCAAGAACAAGCATGGAGATGATGGCATGCGCAAGGGGAACAAGAACGGAGTTACAAGTGATGATTTCAGGACTTTGAAGCCACCATAATGGGTGCATGAAGCCTTGGACCTAATATACAAGATGCCACTTCATAAATTTCGTCCCGAGGTTATTTTAGGTGCTGCGTCACCTTATTATTGGGCCAGGCCCATGTAATTTCGAAATACATAAGTATAGGCTATTTTTA
>NW_021211943.1:0-1904 GCF_002162155.2 Triticum dicoccoides | reverse complement strand
TGCTGGAGCTATTTGAACTAGGAGGAAGAACCCTAGGGCGAAATGGAGAGCAGCGGCGACCCCGGAGTATTTGGCGAGGCAGGCATCGGGCCGGAGATCCGCCGCGTCCACGACTGGGTTCCCGAGGGGTAAGTCTCGCCTCTTGTTTAGATTGAGCTTAGTTGTGCATTTGAACACTCGATTCGAGTAGGTTTGCCCAATTAGTGTGCTGATTGCGTCTCTGTTTTTCGCCGGTTAGGATGGAGTTGCGGTTTGCTTTCATGGTGCACATTAGAAGGGACCGGTACATGTTCGATGCAAAGGATAAGAAGAAATACCAAGGAGGTTTTGATTATCGGTTGCCAATGGCTAGTAATTGGAGTTTCAGACAATTTGGGGAGGTAATTTGTAGCCAATATCCTTGGGGTTTGCTTGATGAAGTGGTTTACAAATACTATGATGGGGGAAAGAATTGGGTGACAGTTAGTAATGATGAAGAGCTAGCTATCATGTTTGTTAGGCATAAAGAGAAAGATAATTTCCATGTGAGGCTGCAAGTTGATGTGCTTGAGCAGGCATTTGGACCTAGGATGGCGGGTGCAACATCTCGGGGAGAATCAAGTCGTCGTAATGGCATCTCTAGCCAGAACAGTTCAGTTGGTGCATGGCGACGTGGTGGCTCGACAAGTGTGGGCAACAGCAGTAGGGTCCCCCTTGAAGTGGAGCCTGATGGCTACAATTCTGGGGTTGATGAAGAGAAGTTATATTCTGATGTTATTCAGAATTTACGACGGGCACCTAGGGCTGAAAACCAAGATGAGGCTCACAATGCAGTCCGTGTGGATGATGACGCGATGGGTGAGGACGAAGACCTTGCAGCTGTTCAATGGGACCCTTTGAACCCTCAAATGGAAGAACGTACAATTTTTGCATCCATGAATGAGTGTAGAAATGCACTTGTGACATACTGCATCAAGGTAGAACGTAATTTCAAAGTTGACAAGAGCGATCAAGTACGTTACAGAGTGCACTGTCCGACTGAGGGTTGTCCATGAAGGCTGCTTGCAGCTAAAATGCGGAATAGCACTAATGTTCAGGTCAAAGTGAATCCTTTTAAGCACACATGTCAGGAATCAACCCTTAGGAAGGATACAGTCAGTAGAGCCAAGTCAAGATGGGTGGCAGAAGAAGTAAAAAAGTGGGTGAAAGAAAACCAGCAAGTGGGTCCAAAGGAATTGCAGAAGAACATCAAAGATAAGTTCAAGATAGATTTACCATACATGAGGTTGTTCAATGGTAAACAACATGCTACGGATTCTATTTATGGTAACTGGCAGGAAAGTTTTCAATTGTTGTATTCATTCAAAGGTGAAGTGGAGAGGACAAGCCCAGGTAGTATTGTAGATATTGATCACCACACCGTGGAGTACACATTCAGGGGAGTGACAAAGACCAAGGAATGTTTTAGAAGGGTTTTTGTCTGCTTTGAGGCTTGTCGCCTGGGTTTTTTGGCAGGCTGCAGGCCTTATTTGGCTATTGATGCCACTTTTCTCACAGGAAGGTTTAAAGGACAGTTAGTAGCAGCTTGTGCAGTTGATGCACATAGTTTTGTATTTCCAGTTGCCTATGGTGTGCTAGAGACAGAGTCTGAGGAGAGCTGGACTTGGTTTTTGCATAATCTCCGCCGGGCTATTGCACATCCCAATGGGTTGGTCATTCATACAGATGCCTGCAAAGGTTTAGAAGTGGCCGTGGACAATGTGTTCCCTGGAGTAGAGCATAGGGAATGCATGCGTCACCTTGCTGCAAATTTCATGAAGAAATTCAAAGGAAAGGTGTATACCGACAATTTATGGCCAGCATCTTTGACATGCAGTGTGAAGAAGCACAACTACCACTTGAGGCAGTTATACATGAATCCCAAA
>NW_021211942.1:0-1125 GCF_002162155.2 Triticum dicoccoides | reverse complement strand
GGGTCGTTCGCGTGGAAAGGGCCGTCCTAGAGAACAGAAATGTCTGTGCTTCTAGTGAACCATTCGTTTTCCGAATCATGTCAATCACGTGGTACAATCGGTACAGAAAAAGCTAGACTTTCAAAATATGGGAGGTATGCTCACTGCCTCACTATCGTCACGGAGTGCATGGGTGCTCTCTAGTTAGTGGGATGGCCACCATTTTCTATACAATTTAAAATAATTAGTGCAATCAAAAAAATAAAAAATCATGTGATCCAAAAAACAATGTAATTTTTAAAAATTTCATGAATTTAAAAAGATTTCCATATTTGAAAAAACAGTCCATATTTTTTTAAGTTCACATATTTGAGAAAAATTTGTACGTTCATGTATTTGAAAATGTTTGTGAATTTGAAAAAAGTTCAAATTTTTTAAAGAATATCAATAACTTATTTTTTCTGCTTTTGAAAAGTTCATAAATTTTAAAAAGTTTGCGCATTTGAAAACGATGTCATGTTTTTCAAAATATTAACAAAAAATGAAAGCGAAAAACAAAAAAAGAGAAAGAAACACGAAAAGGAAAGAAAAGTAGAAAACCAGAATGAAAAGAAAAGAAAGAAAACCGGACTGGGAAGCTACTAAAAGTTTCCCAAAACCTAGCTGAACTATTGGCCCAGGACGGAGGGGGTGTGCGTCACGGTGCAAAAACAACTAAAGCGGGCGTTAAATAAGATCTGTCCAAGGCCTACGACCGTGTCGAGTGGGATTTCTTGGAGAAGGCCCTCATAAAATGGGGATTCTCTGCAAATTGGTTGGATCGAATCATGGTATGCATTCGGTCAGTCAGATATTCGGTTAAGTTCAATGGGAAATTGTTTAACAATAATACTACACGCACGGAGTAAAACAACGGGCTATTACGGACCTCTCCTGCGTGCCCTCCACTAATTGCCCCCCCCCCCCCCCGTGATTTTCAGGGGTGGGCCCGCCTCATTAAACCAATTCTCAGCCAATCAATGATAATCACCCCGTAACCAGCCTGTCACCAGCCCGTGAGTCTAGCATCTCTCATTGTTTAATAAGTTTTCTCCAACCCGTGGGCTACGCCAAGGTGATCCATTGTCCCCTTTTTTATTCCTTTTT
>NW_021211941.1:0-6937 GCF_002162155.2 Triticum dicoccoides | reverse complement strand
GTACAATAGTGATCTAGAAGTAGATCACTGGACATTGGTCAAAATTATCCTTAGAGAAATAAGGAGATGTTCCTCGATTATGGAGGTGATAAAAGAGCCCGTCGTAAAAAGTTACAACGATGCAAGTTTTTACACCAATCCAGATGACTCTAAGTCTCAATCTGGATACATATTGAAAGTGGGAGCAATCAGCTAGAGTAGCTCCATGCAGAGCATTGTGGACATAGAATATTTGCAAAATACATACGACCTTGAATATGGCAGACCCGTTGACTAAACTGCTCTCATGAGCAAAACATAATCATACCTTAGTACTCTTTGGGTGTTAATCACATAGCAATGTGAACTAGATTATTGACTCTAGTAAACCCTTTGGGCGTTGATCACATGACGATGTGAACTATGGGTATTAATCACATACAGATGTGAATATTGGTGTTAAATCACATGGCGATGTGAACTAGATTATTGACTCTAATGCAAGTGGGAGACTGAAGGAAATATGCCCTATAGGCAATAATAAAGTTATTATTTATTTCCTTATTTCATGATAAATTTTTATTATTCATGCTAGAATTGTATTAACCGGAAACATAATACATGTGTGAATACATAGACAAACATAGTGTCACTAGTATGCCTCTACTTGACTAGCTCGTGAATCAAAGATGGTTAAGTTTCCTAGCCATGGACAAAAGAGTTGTCATTTGATTAACGGGATCACATCATTAGGGGAATGATGTGATTGACATGACCCATTCCATTAGCCTAGCACTTGATCGTTTAGTATGTTGCTATTGCTTTCTTCATGACTTATACATGTTCCTTTAACTATGAGATTATGCAACTCCCGTTTGCCGGAGGAACACTTTGGGTGCTACCAAACGTCACAACGTAACTGGGTGATTATAAAGGAGTACTACAGGTGTCTCCAAAGGTACATGTTGGGTTGGCGTATTTTGAGATTAGGTTTTGTCACTCCGATTGTCGGAGAGGTATCTCTGGGCCCTCTCGGTTATGCACATCACTATAAGCCTTGCAAGCAATGTAGCTAATGAGTTAGTTACGGAATGATGCATTACGTAACGAGTAAAGAGACTTGCCGGTAACGAGATTGAACTAGGTATTGGATACTGACGATCGAATCTCGGGCAAGTAACATACCGATGACAAAGGGAACAAAGTATGTTGTTATGCGGTTTGACCGATAAAGATCTTCGTAGAATATGTAGGAGCCAATATGGGCATCCAGGTTCCGCTATTGGTTATTGACCAAGAATAGTTCTAGGTCATGTCTACATAGTTCTCGAACCCGTAGGGTCCGCACGCTTAAGGTTTCGATGACAGTTATATTATGAGTTTATGAGTTTTGATGTACCGAAGGAGTTTGGAGTCCCGCATGAGATCGGGGACATGACGAGGAGTCTCGAAATGGTCGAGACGTAAAGATCGATATATTGAACAACTATATTCGGAGTTCGGAAAGGTTCCGAGTGATTCGGGTTTTTTTCGGAGTACCGGAGAGTTACGGGAATTCGCCAGGGAGTATATGGGCCTTATTGGGCCATATGGGAATTGAGGAGAGAGGCCGAAAGGAAGGAGGTGCGCAGCCCCCCTCTGGTCCGAATTGGACAAGGGGTGCAGCCCCTCTTTCGTTCCTCCTCTCCCCCTCTTTCCCCCTTCTCCTACTCCAACAAGGAAGGAGGGAGTCCTACTCCCGGTGGGAGTAGGACTCCCCTTGGCGCGCCCCCTCCTAGGCCGGTCGCCCCCTCCCCCCTTGCTCCTTTATATACAGGGGCAGGGGGGCACCTCTAGGCACAACAACACAAGTTGATCAACGGATCGTTCCTTAGCCGTGTGCGGTGCCCCCCTCCACAATAATCCACCTCGGTCATATCGTCGCGGAGTTTAGGCGAAGCCCTGCGCCGATAGAACATCATCATCGTCACCATGCCGTCGTGCTGACGGAACTCATCCCCGAAGCTTTGCTGGATCGGAGCCAGGGGATCGTCATCGAGCTGAATGTGTGCTGAACTCGGAGGTGCCGTACGTTCGGTGCTTGGATCGGTCGGATCATGAAGACGTACGACTACATCAACCGCGTTGTGCTAACGCTTCCGTTTACGGTCTACGAGGGTACGTGGACAACACTCTCCCCTCTCGTTGCTATGCCATCACCATGATCTTGCGTGTGCGTAGGAATTTTTTTGAAATTACTACGTTCCCCAACACAAGCAGCCTCAAGAAAAAGAAGCAACAGCTTAGAGCTGACCAAGACTTGCTAGCTGACAGATAGACTGAAGTCCTTGCGGCCGAAGAGTATGAACTCGATCTCTCCTCCAAGAGATACCCAAAACGTAGGATGCTACCCATATTAGAGGAGGAAGCACCCAAACCTACATCACCAGCGCATGATACGGCTGACCGGCCACCTCGTGGCCGCGACAGAGAGGCCTCTCGGCCCTCAACTCAAACCGCACTCCGGCGCCGCTCAAAAAATACCAAGCCGCGGGGAAATGCGCCAGACCTACGAGATATATTGGAGGACAAGGCAAGGTAAACAAGATCGATCTACGGATCGCGTGGGCGCCCCATGAGATGTGACGATAACTGTCACGTCGGATATGGCAACTCCGGCCGGGCCGAACACAGTAGACAAAGCTCATTTGAGCTGTGTCGTGATATAGCCCAATACAGAGGCGCCGCACACCCATTATGCTTCACAGATGAAGTGATGGATCATCAAATCCTGGAGGGTTTCAAACCCGTAAACATTGAATCATACGATTGCACAACAGATCCTGCGGTTTGGATCGAGGACTATCTCCTTCGCATCCACATGGCGCGCGGTGATGATCTACACGCCATCAAATACCTCCCACTCAAGCACAAAGGACTAGCCCGGCATTGGCTTAACAGCTTGCCAGCAGAGTCAATTGGTTGTTGGGAAGACCTGGAAGCCGCATTGCTCGAGAATTTCCAGGGCACATATGTGCGACCACCAGACGCCGATGACCTAAGCCACATAATTCAGCAGCCAGAGGAATTGGCCAGATAATTCTGGACACGGTTCCTAACCAAGAAAGATCAAATCGTCGACTGTCCGGATGCAGAGGCCCTTGCAGCCTTCAAACACAACATCCGCGACGAGTGGCTTGCCCGGCACCTAGGACAGGAAAAGCCGAAATCCATGGCAGCCCTCACAACACTCATGACCCGCTTTTGCGCGGGAGAGGACAGCTGGCTAGCTCGTAGCAACAACATGAACAAGAGCCCTGGTAATTCGGATACCAAGGACAGCAATGGCAGGTCGCGTCGCAACAAGCACAAGCGCCGCATTAACGGCGATAATTCTGAGGATACGGTAGTCAATGTCGGATTCAGAGTCTCTAAACCCGGTCAGCGGAAAAAGCCATTTAAAAGAAATACTCCGGGCCCGTCCAATTTGGACCGAATACTCAATCGCTTGTGCCAGATACACGGCACCCCCGAAAAGCCAGCCAACCACACCAACAGGGATTGTTGGGTGTTCAAGCAGGCAGGCAAGTTAAATACCGAAAACAATGACAAGGGGCTGCATAGCGATGATGAGGAAGAGCCCCGGCCGCCAAACAATAGAGGACAGAAGGGCTTCCCCCCACAAGTGCGGACGGTGAACATGATATACGCAACCCACATACTCAAAACGGAGCGGAAGCGTGCACTAACGGACGTATACACGATGGAGCCAGTCGCCCCAAAGTTCAACCCGTGGTCTTCCTGCTCGATCACTTTTGATCGAAGGGACCACCCCACTAGCATCCGCCATGGCGGATTCTCCGCATTGGTTCTAGACCCAATCATTAACGGATTTCACCTCACTAGAGTCCTAATGGACGGCGGCAGTAGCCTGAACCTGCTTTATCAGGATACAGTGTGCAAAATGGGCATGGACCAATCAAGGATTAAACCTACGAAGACGACCTTTAAAGGCGTCATACCAGGTGTAGAGGCCAACTGTACAAGCTCAGTTACACTTGAAGTGGTCTTCGGATCCCCGGATAACTTCCGAAGCGAGGAGTTAATCTTTGGCATAGTCCCGTTCCGCAGTGGCTATCATGCACTGCTCGGACGAACCGCATTTGCAAAGTTCAATGCGGTGCCGCACTACGCATATCTCAAGATCAAGATGCTAGGTCCTCGAGGAGTCATTATGGTCAATGGAAACACCGAACGCTCTCTCCGGACGGAGGAGCATGCGGCGGCCCTCGCGGCGGAAGTACAAAGCAGCCTCTTAAGGCAATTCTCGAGTCCGGCTATTAAACGTCCGGACACCGTCAAGCGCGCCCGGAGTAACCTACAACAAGACCGCCTGGCACGTTCCGAGCATGCATAGAAATGCGGCCCAAACCCCAGCCCCCGTGAAATTGCGAAACCAGTACTATGCGTACATAATTACGCTCTGGAAATACCATGGGCATAGGGAGTGGGGCACGACCACGGCATGCCCAGAATGCGGCTTAACCGCACCAGGGGCTCCCGATTGTATCATTCTTTTCTTTTTCTCTTTTTTTTTCTTTTCAGGACTCCGTTCTTACGAAGCCCTGTCCGGCAATAGAATCGCCGAACACACGATGCAACAGCCAGAGAAGCAGAAAGCTACGTCGAATGTCCAAGTGGTCTCTATTACGAGCAGCATGTTTACATACCATCCCGCAGCATACCCCTGGAGGGGGACATGTTAAAAAGTCTCGTCCCTTGCTTATCGCACTATTTGTATCGTGCTGCTCTTACTGCAGCCCTTTTGAATAAACAATACATAGCTTCTGCCTATTATTGAATTCCTTTTTTCTATATATATATGTTCAGTTGTGACATTGTGCAACCGTACACTTTGGTACGGGCAATACACCAGGGGATTAAGTACCCCACAATATGGTAT
The DNA here is from genome assembly GCF_002162155.2 of Triticum dicoccoides. Lineage (NCBI taxonomy): Eukaryota > Viridiplantae > Streptophyta > Magnoliopsida > Poales > Poaceae > Triticum > Triticum dicoccoides. Next base: position 2,016 of record NW_021211941.1, on the reverse strand, counting down.
GATAAGTCCGAACACTTTCACAAGTGTGTCACCCCGAACTTATAGCATTATATGCATCGGCTCCGAATCATGTCTTGGGTCAATAGTTTGGGTTTGCCCGGCTGCCATGTTTTGGTACCTTATGTTCCGTTATATCGGCTAAGGTAGCGCTGGGAGAACCACTGCGATTGTGCCCCGGTTGAGCTAGGTTAAGCACCTCAGTGGAGAAAGCTAAAACTGACCGTCATGATAGGGCGAGAGCCGGTCGCTGTTCGAGAGGTTTTCGAGTCCCTAAAGACTTATGCCGCTTAGAGCGAGGAGTCGGCATTGTCCGGCCTAGGTGTGGATAGCGCCCCGAAATCCGTCTTCCGAATACCAGGGGGCTTCGCCGAAATTTAAATTATAAAATTCTATGGCTAAGCGAGAGTGTTCAAGCATTATAGTCTGATGGCCTTGTTCGTTGCGTTGAGCGCCTCCCTCGAAGGACCCAAGAATGGGAACAAGAGCACTCAAGTTTATCTCGAACACCCCAGCACTCGTGGCATGGGGGCTGAAGCCGACGACTTGCCATCTCTCAAATCTAATAAACGGCCGCACAGAAGGTAATATTTTAAATTCAAAAGTGTTGCTTAGTGCATATGAACAAGTTTTCAGCGTACAGGATAACAAATGCGAGTCTACTAAAAAATTACATCTTTGGAGCATTCACCCGCTATAAGGCAGGCACCCTTCAGGACGCCCTCATAATACATCTCAGGCTTGCGATGCTCCTTTCCCGGTGGAGGTCCGTCCGTCACAAGCTTCTCAGCGTCCATCCTGCCCCAGTGCACCTTAGCACGGGCAAGGGACCTACGGGCACCTTCGATGCAGACGGAGCGCTTGATGACTTCAACCCATGGACAGACGTCCACCAGCCGCCTCACCAGCCCGAAGTAGCTCCCAGACATGGCTTCCTTGGGCCACAGCCGAACTATGAGGCCCTTCATGGCCTGTTCGCCCACCTTATGGAGCTCGACCAGCTGCTTCAGCTGGTCACTCAAGGGAACCGGGTGTCCGGCCTCAGCATACTGAGACCAGAACACCTTCTCCGTCGAGCTCCCCTCATCGGCTTGGTAGTATGCGGCAGCATCAGACACACTGCGGGGCAGATCTGCGAATGCTCTTGGAGAGCTCCGGATTTGCGTAAGTAATAGATAATTCACTTTCACATGCTTGCTTTGCATATAGAATGCCTTACCCGCCGCTATTTTCTTCATCGCCTCAATTTCCTGGAGGGCTTTGTGGGCTTCGGCCTTAGCAGCTTTGGCGCTCTCAAGGGCCGCCGCGAGCTCGGACTCTCGAGTATTTGAGTCGCGCTCCAAACTCTCATGTTTTTCCACGAGAGCCTGGAGCTCTTGCCACACCTCCGCCACCCGCGCCTCCTGCTTCTCTCGCTCGGTGCGCTCCGCGGCCGCATTTCTTTCGGCTTTGGACACCGCTTCCTTCAGGGTCACCACCTCGTTCGTGGCCCCTGCAATATTCACAATATTCCTGTCATTTTTTGCAACCACATATTTTAAATACTCCCATAAGGTGTTACTTACCTTCCTTGTCCTCGAGCTGCTTTTTGGCAAGGTCGAGCTCGTTCTTGGACAGCTCGAGGCTCTGCTTTAATACATCAACCTCCGCAGTCAGTGCGGCAGAGGTCAGCAGCGCGACCTGCATTCCCATATTGACATACTTATGTTAGACTCCTGCGTATATCTTTTAGATCCTCAGCTCGGCTTTTTCTTTCCGAACACCAAACTGAGCACCAGGGGCTACTGTCTATGCGGTAATATTTTTACATATCTTAAATACATACCTCAAAGCCTGTTAGAAGGCTGGCACAGGCTTCAGTCAGCCCGCTCTTGGCGGACTGAACTTTCTGGATCACCACACTCATAACATTGCGGTGTTCCTCGTCGATGGAAGCGCCGTTGAGCGCCTCCATCAAATTGTTCGGTGCCTCCGGTTGGACGGAGGTCACCGGCGTCGCAGTCTTTCCCTTCTTACGAA
>NW_021211940.1:0-820 GCF_002162155.2 Triticum dicoccoides | reverse complement strand
ATGCATCATTCAAAGCCACATCATCAATTTACAACCCCTTCTGACTTCATTTGTTATTTTTCATGCATTTACTGATTATTTTGATCTATAAGACCATGAAATTGAAAAGCATTTGAAATGAACTCTGAAAGGTTCCAAGTTGGCATGGTATCATCATTTCACCCACATAGCATGTGCAAGAAAGTAGAGAGGCTTACGGCAAAAACTGGATGCACTTCGTGTACAAAACAGACAGTCTCCTTTGAAGTATCAGGGTTTCATACGGAAACTCGTCTGTTACAAAGGGATTTCATTTCTTTTGAACTTATTTGAACCCCCTTGTTTTTCTGTGTTCAAAATGAACCATTCAAAGACACATCATCAATTTACAACCATTTCTGACGTCATTTGTTATTTTCATGCATTTACTGATTATTTTGATCTATAAGACCATGAAATTGAAAAGCATTTGAAACAAACTCTGAAAAGGTTACAAGTTGGCATGGTATCATCATTTCACCCACATAGCATGTGCAAGAAAGTAGAGAGGCTTACGGCAAAAACTGGATGCACTTCGTGTACAAAACAGACAGTCTCCTTCGAAGTATCAGGGTTTCATACGGAAACTCGTCTGTTACAATGGGATTTCATTTCTTTTGAACTTATTTGATCCCCCTTGTTTTTCCGATTTAAAAATGCACCATTCAAAGCCACATCATCAATTTACAACCCTTTCTGGCTTCATTTGTTATTTTCATGCATTTACTGATTATTTTGATCTATAAGACCATGAAATTGAAAAGCATTTGAAATGAACTATGAAAAGGTTCCAAGTTGGCAT
>NW_021211939.1:0-1994 GCF_002162155.2 Triticum dicoccoides | reverse complement strand
TTAGTTAACCGTGTCACTGAAGTGTGGACCCCACATGTCAGGTTTGACCTGGACCGAGCCGTTAACCTGCTGACGTCACTATGAGGTCATGCTGACGCAATAATTCCTTTCTGGAATTTAAATAAATCTTAAATGATTTATTATTTTCAGAAAATGTCCAAAACTTCTAAAATTCATAGAAATTCAACTGTAACTCCAAATGAAATAAATTATATATGAAAAATGATCAGACAAATCCAATCTATCCATCTGTACCATTTTCATGCATGTTAGAACAACTTATCACTACTGTTTAGGACAAATGAAATGAATGGCATTTAAGAAATCACATATGGAGTTTGAATTTGAACCTAGGGTTCAAACCAACTCCATTTAACTTGCTGCTAGTTGCATTAGCTCAAACCACAGCATATTGGCATGTCATGATCATGCATCATATTGAGCACTACATTGATTGTGTTTCCTTCTGTGATGCCGGTATTTGTCCCCTCTCGATAGACCTGATACCGACGATGAGATCGATGACACCGATGAAGAGCTATATTATCTTCAGAAGTGCCAGGCAAGCAAAAACCCCTTGTTCATTCTGATACAATCCCACTCTCTTGCTCCTGCTCTCCTTTATTGCATTAGGACAACAACGATTCAACTGTTACATGTTGCGGTAGTTGAACCCCTTTATCCTCTGCATGACCTGTCATTGCCACAGTAAATAGATGAAACCCACTAGCATGAGTATGAGTTGTTTGAGCCCTGATGTGCCTACTCATTCATGCTTGTTTGTCATGCCTGCTATTGCTTAGAGTTGAGTCAGGTCTGATTCATCGCGAATGAATCGGAGGTGTGTGGACATGTCCTACTATGTGTGAGCTAAGTGTGTGAACACGATTTGGTAAGGGTAGCGGTGAGAGGCCATGTAGGAGTACATGGTGGGTTGTCTCATTGCAGTCGTCCTCAGGAACTGAGTTCCGTGTTTGTGATCCATGAACAGCTACTACCACTCATTGGGATCCTTAATTGACCCTCTCGGCTTCTTAATCACCCTTGTTCTCTGTCCAGGAGTTGCAATTAGTTTCTGGTGTTTGTAGGTAGTGCTAGTAGTCTACCAAGTGGCACCCGGTACAGGTGGGCTTGGGACAGACTAGGTGCAGTGGCATGGTGTACCAAGTGGCACCCGGATGGTGGGCTTGGGAACCCTGCTCACATCGTTTGGGCCCGTGAGCGACACCCCGGCCGGATCTCCTTGCGGATGGAACCCGAATAGGCGATAAACCTGGACGAGAGACTTGAGTGTTTAGGTAGGCCGTGGCCGACACCCTCGCCAGGCTTCCGCTTGAAGGTTGCCGAGATACATGACATGTACATGGCGGTAAGTGGCGAGAGCGTGTGTGAAGAAGTACACCCCTGCAGGGTTAACATCATCTATTTTCGAATAGCCGTGTCCGCGGTAAAGGACTTCTGGGTTGCCTGTACAGTTCATAGACAAGTGAAAGTGGATACTTTAAAATACGCAAGATAAGTGTGAGTGCTATGGATGGCGTTCTCGTAGAGAGACGGGAGCGGATCCATAGTGGTGTATTGATATGGTGAATATGCGGACTCGTGTGCGCCACCTCAAAAGAGTTACTTGCAGTCGTAGTTCAGGATAGCCACCGAGTCAAAGCTGGCTTGCTGCAGTTAAACCCCACCATCCCCTTGTTGATAATGATGCATATGTAGTTAGATCTGATGTAAGTCTTGCTGGGTACATTTGTACTCACGTTGCTTAATTTATGTTTTTGCAGAGAGACTTCAGTCTCGCTAGTAGTACCGCGTGGACTTCGACGTTTAGCTTGTTACCTCAGCTACGATCTTGTGCCCTCGGCAGGATCTAGTAGATAGTCAGGCTTCTCAGCCTTTTTATTTTGCAGATGTCTGTACTCAGACATGTTAAGCTTCCGCATGTGCTTTGACTTGTATGCTCTGATTGTTGGGTCATGAGACTCATGTTTGTA
>NW_021211938.1:0-2776 GCF_002162155.2 Triticum dicoccoides | reverse complement strand
GCCTATGTCCGAGATGGCACCTGATTCAGAGGTGTTCGAGTCTGATTCCCTCTATGTGCCAGTAGTGCTCGTTGAGCCAACTCCTGCTGCTGCAGCTGCTCCAATCAAGCTAGCAGCAGCAAAGGCAAAGAAGGATGGTAGGTCGAACAACATGAAGTGGCAGGCGTTCATGTCCACGTTCGTGCTGAACAAGATGTGCGAGCTCATCTCTAGTGGAGCTAGGACTGACAAGGGCTTCAAGGAGGTGCACTTGAACACCGTTGCGAAGCAGGTGTTCGAGTTCTGTGGGCAAGAGGTGTCTGCCACCCTGGTGTATGATACGTCTCCAACGTATCTATAATTTTTGATTGTTCCATGCCATTATATTACCCCTTTTGGATGTTTATGGGCTTTATTTTACACATTTATATCATTTTTGGGACTAACCTACTAACCGGAGGCCCAGCCCATATTACTGTTTTTTGCCTATTTCAGTATTTCCAAGAATAGGAATATCATACGGAGTCCAAACGGAATGAACCTTCGGGAGCGTTATTTTTGGAACAAATCTGATCCGGAGAGCTTGGAGTGCAAGTCAAGAAGCCTCCGAGGGCCCCACGAGATAGGAGGGCACGCCCCCCTGTAGGCGCGCCCCCTATCTCATGGGCCCCTCGGGCGGCCACCGACGTACTTGTTCCTCCTATATATACCTACGGACCCCGAAAACATCCAGGAGCACCACGAAGCACAATTTCCACCGCCGTAACCTTCTGTATCCGCGAGATCCCATCTTGGAGCCTTCGCCGGCACTCTGCCGGAGGGGGAATCAACCATGGAGAGCTTCTACATCCACACCTTAGCCCCTCCGATGAGTTGTGAGTAGTTTACCACAGACCTATGGGTCCATAGTTATTAGCTAGATGGCTTCTTCTCTCTTTTTGGATCTCAATACAATGTTCTCCCCCTCTCTTGTGGAGATCTATTCGATGTAATCTCTTTTTGCACTGTGTTTGTCGAGATCCGATGAATTGTGGGTTTATGATCAAGTTTATCTATGAATAATATTGGAATCTTCTCTGAATTCTTTTATGTACGATTGAGTTATCTTTGCAAGTCTCTTCGAATTATCAGTTTGGTTTGGCCTACTAGATTGATCTTTCTTGCCATGGGAGAAGTGCTTAGCTTAGGGTTCAATCTTGCGGTGTTCTTACCCAGTGACAGAAAGGGTTGCAAGACACGTATTGTATTGTTTCCATCGAGGATAACAAGATGGGGTTTATATCATATTGCATGAGTTTATCCCTCTACATCATGTCATCTTGCTTAATGCGTTGCTCTGTTCTTATGAACTTAATACTCTAGATGCATGCTAGATAGCGGTCGATGTGTGGAGTAATAGTAGTAGATGCTGGCAGGAGTCGGTCTACTTGTTATGGACGTGATGCCTATATACATGATCATGCCTAGATAATCTCATAACTATGCGCTTTTCTATCAATTGCTCGACAGTAATTTGTTCACCCACCGTAATACTTATGCTATCTCGAGAGAAGCCTCTAGTGAAACCTATGGCCCCCGGGTCTATCTCTTATCATCTTTGCTTTCAATCTATCTTTATTTGCATCTTTACTTTTTGCATATATATTACAAAATACCAATATTATTATCTCTCTATTAGATCTCACTTTCGCAAGAGGCCGTGAAGGGATTGACAACCCCTTTATCGCATTGGTTGCGAGTTCTCAGTTTGTTTGTGTAGGTGCTTGGGACTTTTGAGGAGCCTCCTACTGGATTGATACCTTGGTTCTCAAAACTGAGGGAAATACTTACGCTACACTTGCTGCATCACCCTCTCCTCTTCGGGGAAAACCAACGCAAGCTCAAGACGTAGCAAGAAGGATTTCTGGCACCGTTGTCGGGGAGGCTTCCACCAAGTCAAGTCAAGATTCGACCTCCCGCCAACGTGCGATTTCTGGCGCCGTTGCCGGGGAGGTCTTCGCTCAAGTCAAGACATACCAAGTACCCATCACAAACTCATCTCCCTCGCATTTATATTATTTGCCATTTGCCTCTCGTTTTCCTCTCCCCCACTTCACCCTTGCCGTTTTATTTGCCCTCTCTTTCCCAATCTCTCTCTCTCTTTTGCTTGCCCTTTCGTTTGCTCGTTTGGTTGGAATAGATGCTTATTTATTGCTAAACAGAGAACCTAAGATCTATGGATCCTCATCCGCTTGCTAATCTTTTTAAGAGATCCAATTATGGTGAACCAATTGCTAGTGAGTTTTGTGCACTAGATTATCTTTATGAAGCTTTGCTCAAAATTCGTGAATCTGAAAATTATGATGAAGAAATTTATGAAGAGATTCACGATAACTCCTTGAATAAAAAGCATGATTGCAATGATTTTCCTATAAATTCTCTTGATGTCAATTGTGCTAATAATATGCAAAACCCTAAGCTTGGGGATGCTAGTTTTGCTATGTCTACTACTTGTTTCAATGATCATGATTGGGGTGATTCTTCTTATAACCGTGAAAATTTATTTAAGCCCCATGATGAATATGAGATTGATAATAGTTTTTGCAATAATATTGAAAGTGGGTTTGGAAGAGTGTCAACTTTAGATCCCACATATTTGGAGTATATTCAATCTTATGATATTTTTGATAAAAGTGGGTTCGGAAAGGTTATGACTTTAGTTAATGTTAATCCCACTATCTTGGAAGAGTGTCCACTTTGCATGCATGTGGATCATGTTGAGAATATGTTTTGTGATAGATATTTTGTTGAATTTTCC
>NW_021211937.1:0-1468 GCF_002162155.2 Triticum dicoccoides | reverse complement strand
CGATTCATCTGTTACTTGCTGCGGTAGCTGAACCCCTTTATCCTTTGCATGACCTGTCATTGCCACAGTAAATAGATGAAACCCACTAGCATGAGTAGGAGTTGTTTGAGCCCTGTTGTGCCTACTCATTCATGCTTGTTTGTCATGCCTGCTACTGCTTAGAGTTGAGTCAGGTCTGATTCATCGGGGATGAATCAGAGGCGTGTGAACATGTCCTACTGTGTGTGAGCTAAGTGTGTGAACACGATTTGGTAAAGGTAGCGGTGAGAGGCCATGTAGGAGTACATGGTGGGTTGTCTCATTGCAGCCGACCTCAGGAACTGAGTTCTGTGTTTGTGATCCATGATTCAGCTACTACCATACATTGGGCCCTGAAATATGACCCCGCTCGACTTCTTATTCACCCTTGTCCTCTGTCCAGGAGTTGCAAGTAGTTTCTGGTGTTTGTAGTATGCTGGAGGCCGTGGACAGCGCTGACCGTAGGGGTGGGCTGTGATGCGGTAGGCACGTGGCCGGGTATACCGGGCGCCCATTTGGTGTCACGGAACCCTGTTCACATCGTTTGGGGCTGTGAGCGAAACTCCGGCCGGATCTCCTCATGGATGGAACCCGAATAGGCGATAAACCTGGACTAGAGACTTGAGTGTTTAAGTAGGTCGTGGTCTACACCCACGTCGGCTTTCGCTTGAAGTCTGCCGAGCACATGTCGTGTGCAGACGCTAAGTGGTGGAAACATGTATGAAGAAGTACACCCCTGCAGGGTTAACATCAACTATTCGAATAGCCGTGTCCGCGGTAAAGGACTTCTGGGTTGCTTATATCAGTTCATAGACAAGTGAAAGTGGATACTCTAAAATACGCAAGATAAGCGTGAGTGCTATGGATGGCGTTCTCGTAGGGAGACGGGAGCGGTTCCATAGTGGTGTATTGATATGGTGAATATGTGGACTCGTGTGCGCCACCTCAAAAGAGTTACTTGCAGTCGTAGTTCAGGATAGCCACCGAGTCAAAGCTGGCTTGCTGCAGTTAAACCCCACCATCCCCTTTGTTGATAATGATGCATATGTAGTTAGTTCTGATGTAAGTCTTGCTGGGTACATTTGTACTCACGTTTGCCTACTTTATGTTTTTGCAGAGAGACTTCGGTCTCACTAGTAATTCCGCGTGGACTTCGACGTTTAGCTTGTTACCTCAGCTACGGTCTTGTGCCTCGGCAGGATTTGGGTAGATAGTCAGGCTTCTCAGCCTTTTTCATTTATAGATGTCTGTACTCAGACATGATAGCTTCCGCTTGTGTTTTGATTTGTATGCTCTGAATGTTGGGTCATGAGACCCATGGTTGTAATATCTCGCTCCTCGGAGCCTATTGATAAATTACTTGAGTCATAGAGTCATGTTGTGATGCCATGTTGTATTTGCACATATCGAGCATATTGTGTGTATGTTATTGAAATGCTTGGTATGTGTG
>NW_021211936.1:0-997 GCF_002162155.2 Triticum dicoccoides | reverse complement strand
AAAATTGCGACTGCTGACGACGTACACGTAAACGCACCCCGGGGATTGTGAATGTGGAAATAGCTCTGGGACCCCATAATGGTGAGTAATAGTCCACGGAAGAGCCCAGAATCGAACAAAATTAGGATTGCTGGTGAGCGACACGTAAACGCACCCCGGGGTGCGTCAATTATGGAAATCGCTCCGGGACCCCAAAACAATGAGTAATAATCCATGAAACGGGGCAGAGTCAGCCAAAACTACGAGTGTTGATGACCGACACATAAATGCACCCCAGGGATCGTCAATCATGGAAATCGCTCTAGGACCCCAAAACGGTGAGTAATAGTGCACGAAATGAACCAGAATTGGCCAAAATTGTGAGTGTTGATAACTGACACGTAAACGCACCCTGCGGTTCGTCATTTGTGGAAATCACTCCGGGGCCCCAAAACTGGGTAATAGTCACGAAACGGGACAGAATCGGCCAAAACTGCGAGTGTTGATGATCGACACGCAAACGCACCCCAGGGTTCGTCAATCGTGGAAATCACTCCAGGACCCCAAAACAGTGAGTAATAGTCCAAGAGACGGGCCAAAATCAGCCAAAACTGCGAGTGTTGATGACTGACACGTAAGCGCACCTTTGGGTTCAACAACTATGGAAATCGCTTTGGGACCCCAAAACGGCTAGTAATAGTCCAAGAATCGGGCGAGAATCAGCCCAAACTGCGTTTGTTGATGACCGACACGTAAGCGCACCTTAGGGTTCAACAACCATCGAAATCGCTTTGGGACACCGAAACGGTGAGTAATAGTCCATGAAACGGGCCAGAATCAACCAAAATTGCGACTGCTGACGACGTACACGTAAACGCACCCCGGGGATTGTGAATGTGGAAATAGCTCTGGGACCCCATAATGGTGAGTAATAGTCCACGGAAGAGCCCAGAATCGAACAAAATTAGGATTGCTGGTGAGCGACACGTAAACGCACCCCGGGGTGCGTCAATTATGG
>NW_021211935.1:0-998 GCF_002162155.2 Triticum dicoccoides | reverse complement strand
CAAGGGGGTTTTGCTTGCCTGGCACTTCTGAAGATAACATTGAGTCTTCATCAGTGTCAACGATCACATCATCGGTATCACGTCTATCGAGAGGGGACAAATACCGGCAACACAGAAGGGAACACAATCAATGCAATGCACAATATGATGCATGATCATGACATGGCAAAATGAATGTGTTTTGGGCTAATGCAACTAGCAACAGATTAAATGAAGTTGGTTTGAATACAAGATTCAAATTCAAACTCCATATGTGATTATTCAAATGCCATTTAATTGATTTGTGCTAAACAGCAGCTATAAGTTGTTCTAACATGCATGAAAGTGGTACAGATGGATTCCTTGAATTTTTCTGATAATTTTTCATATATAATTTATTTAATTTGGAGTTACGGTTAATTTTCTATGATTTTTAGAAGTTTTAGGCATTTTCTGGAATTTCCTGAATAATATTAAATCCAGAAATGATTATGGCGTCAGCACCATGTCACAGTGACGTCAGCAGGGTCAACTGGGCGCCCCAGGTCAAACCTGACGTGTGGGGGCCACACGTCAGTGACACAGGAGCTAATCCCGATCAAACCCAGCGCTGACTGGGGTTTGACCAGGGGTGGGGCCCACTGTCAGTGGCTGTGGGTTTAATTAGTGGGGCCATTAACACTAATTAAGCGTGCCCCGTCGGCAGTCGCCGGAGTATCGCCGGCGGCGACCATTCCGCACGGCGGCGCGGCTCGGATTTGAGCTAGGGGCGATGGTTTGGCGCGCGGTTTGGCTCATTAGAACGTCCGCGACGCGGCGCGTCCAGCGGTGGCTGTGGCCGCGGCTGGGGTGACCGGTAGCGGCAACTACGGCGAGAGAGGCGGCGACCGGAGCTCGGGCATCGCCTAAGACGATGCTATGGTGCGGCTACGGACGAACCGATGGGGGTTTTCGGCTCCTGGGAACATCTCGAGCCCGAGGGCGTGCTCAGACGCGAGCTAAGACACCTGTGGCCACGG
>NW_021211934.1:0-1965 GCF_002162155.2 Triticum dicoccoides | reverse complement strand
ATAAGTATTTTGTTGTAAGTAGAAAAAAATAAAATAAATAAAGCAACAAAGAAAACAAAAAAACAAATTTGAAAACTAATGGCACTAACATAAAGTTTATAATTTTTGTGACCTAAAAGAAAAATAATTAAAAATAAACTTTAATAAAATAAATAAATATAGCAACAATAAGTATTTTGTTGTAAGTGAAAAAAATAAATAAATAAAGCAACAAAGAAAACAAAAAAACAAATTTGAAAACTAATGGCACTAACAGAAAGTTTATAATTTTTGTGACCTAAAAGAAAAATAATTAAAAATAAAATTTAATAAAATAAATAAAAATAGAAACAATAAGTATTTTGTTGTAAGTAGAAACAAAATAAAATAAATAAAGCAACAAAGAAAACAAAAAAAGTGCCACCTACTGGGCCCCCACAGCCTGAATACGACTAGAAACCCTACCATGGGCCAGGATTCAGATCCCTAGGTGGCCCAGTAGGCCCATAGGCACACAACGTATGGTTAGGCCCGAAAGCCTACAATTGAGAGGAGCTTGAGAGGGTGGGCGCAGCAGTGCTTATAAACCACTCTCGAGCTCTCTCAGCTAGCGAGGTGGTACTAAACTTTTGACGCGGGGCAGCACAAGGCCTTTGGTCCCGATTGGTACCACCAACCGGGACTATAAGGGGCATTGGTTCCGGTTCGTGGCACCAACTGGGACCAATGCGCCTCACCCCTGGCCCATGATCATTAGTCCCGGTTTGTGCCACAAATCGGGACTAAAGGGTTGGTGCTCGTTAGGGTCAAAGTTTAGTCCCACCTCGCCAACCGAAGGGCGCTCACACCGGTTTATAAGCCTTTCCCTCTTTGCCTTGTTGAGCTCCTCTCAAAGTGAAAATAGATGCCCTTATACAGGAAATTTGACCTAAATTCAGAGTGAATTTCTTTGAAATTCATAGAAATTTACTATGAATTTAGGTTGAATTTTCTCTATAAGCTTATCTATGCTCATTTTTTTAGTAAAGTTAATCACAAACTTGTGATTCACACAAATTTCAAAGAATTCAAATTTTAACTATTCAAATTCGAAAACTAATGGCACTATCAAAAAGTTTATAATTTTTCTAAAACTAATGGCACTAACAGAAACTTTACAATTTTTCTGACCTAAAAGAAAAAAGAATTAAAAAATAAAGCAAAGAATGAAAGACAATAAATAATGCGAAAAACGAAACAAAAATTGGAAAAAAATAATTTTATAGTAAAGTTAATCACAAACTTGTGATTCACACAAATTTCAAAGAACTCAAATTTTAACTATTCAAATTTGAAAACTAATGGCACTAACAGTAAGTTTATAATTTTTCGGACCAAAAAGCAAAAAGAATTAAAAAAACCTTGAATAAAATAACTAAAAATAGCAACAATAAGTATTTTGTTGTAAGTAGAAAAAAATAAAAAAAATAAAGAAACAAAGAAAACAAAAAAACTAATTTGAAAACTAATGGCACTAACATAAAGTTTATAATTTTTGTGACCTAAAAGAAAAATAATTAAAAATAAACTTTAATAAAATAAATAAATAAAGCAACAATAAGTATTTTGTTGTAAGTAGAAAAAAATAAAATAAATAAAGCAACAAAGAAAACAAAAAAACAAATTTGAAAACTAATGGCACTAACAGAAAGTTTATAATTTTTGTGACCTAAAAGAAAAATAATTAAAAATAAACTTTAATAAAATAAATAAAAATAGAAACAATAAGTATTTTGTTGTAAGTAGAAACAAAATAAAATAAATAAAGCAACAAAGAAAACAAAAAAAGTGCCACCTACTGGGCCCCCACGGCCTGAATACGACTAGAAACCCTACCATGGGCCAGGATTCAGGTCCGTAGGTGGCCCAGTAGGCCCATAGGCACACAGCGTATGGTTAGGCCCGAAAGCCTACAATCGAGAGGAGCTCGAGAGGGTGGGCGCAGCA
>NW_021211933.1:0-1289 GCF_002162155.2 Triticum dicoccoides | reverse complement strand
TACCATGGTGTACAGAATTTTTATCAAATTGCCATGGTCTACCAAGTAATAAGGAACATGCTTGCATAGGTACCACATCACAATCAACATAATCAGCATATGTAGAGATACTAAAATGCACACGAACAGTACGTGTTACCTTAACCTTGCCGCTGTTGTTGAACCATTGGATGTAGTAAGGATGTGGATGTGGTCTTGTGGTGAGAGAAAGCTTCTCCACCATCTCCATGCTAGCCAAGTTGTTGTAGCTCCCTCCGTCTATTATGACGCGCACAGAACGTTCCTTCACAACTCCCTTGGTATGGAACAAATTGTGCCTCTGATTTTGCTCAGCTTGTGTGACCTGCACACTCAAAACACGTTGAGCAACTAAACATTCATACCTGTCAGCGTCTTCAGGAGCCATGTATTGCGTCTCATGATCAGAATCATCTCGACCATGTTCTTCACGTGTAATAAGAGCCAATGTCTCCTCATCATAGTCACTAGCGGACTCATATCCACCATCCGCGGTAGCAATCATCACACGCGGAGATTTGCATTCCCTCGCATAATGACCTCCTCCCTTACAACAACGACAAATAATATCACTTGTGTGCCCTGTTGATGCCATGGAAGAAGAAGAACGTTGTGCAGGACCCGCAGGTGCGCTCTTGGCAGATAATGGTGGTTGTGCCTGTTTTCTTGTATCACGGTTGGAGGTGGCACCGGATGGAGGTGCTGGTGCAGTTGAAGTAGAAGATGCACGTGGTGTCCATGATGAAGGTCGGCCTGCAGAAAAGTTAGTTCGCCCCAATGCTTGTCGATCCTGCACTTCACGTTCAGCTTTACAAGCAAGATGGAATAAACGAGTGATATTAGTATACTCCTTATAGTCTAGAGTGGTCTGAATCTCTCTATTTAATCCACCCAGAAAACGTGCAAGCATAGCTTCATTCTCCTCAACAATACCACATCTAATCATGCCAGTTTGTAATTCCTGATAATATTCTTCTACAGAATTTTTCCCTTGTCTTAAACGCTGCAATTTTTGAAGCAATTCACGTTGATAATATGGTGGAACCCAACGCGTACGCATAGCAGTTTTCAAAGCAGCCCAAGTAGTTGGAATAGGATATAATCTACAATGTTCAGACCACCATACACATGCAAAACTAGTGAAAGCACAAACAGCAGCAGCAACTCGTCTCTCCTCAGGATATTGTAAACATGTAAATCGTTGTTCAGTTTCTAACTCCCAAGTAAGATATATATCAGGAACATATCTACCCTCAAATGGTGGAATATTC
>NW_021211932.1:0-1185 GCF_002162155.2 Triticum dicoccoides | reverse complement strand
TAGCTATATGCCCGCAAAAAGTAACATTTTTTTAATGATTGGATTTTGATAACTAAAATTTCTAACATTTCTATATAACACTAATTATGCTAATCTAAATAATCTAAATAACACTAAAATTTCTAACATTTCTAACATTTCTATATAACACTAATTTCTAACATTTCTATATAACACTAATTTCTAACTGATTAAGCACTAATTATATCCATCTAACAAGCATTCATACATATATAATAGTGAAAAAATAATAATCTAAATAATCTAAACTAATTAAACACTAATTATCTAAACTAATTAAACATACAAAATAATAATCTAAATAATCTAAACTAATTAAAGACTAATTATCTAAACTAATTAAACATGCTTGTGTGTGTGTGTGTACGGGCTCGGGGCTTGAGGGCTCACAGCGGGCGACGGCGACGGTGAGGAGAGGCGACGGCGAGGCGATGGCCGGGGCGGCGACGGCGGGGACGGCGCGATGGGGACGGGGACGGCTCGACGGGGACGGCGCGACGGGGACGGTCCCGGGGCGGCGACAGAGACGAGGGCGGTGACGGGGACGGGGGGGCGACGGGGACGGGGGCGGCGACAGAGACGAGCGGCGACGTTGGAGACGATCGAGGGCGGCGGAAATGGCGACGAAGACGACGGAACAGAGGAAGGAAAACAGAGGGAAACTAAAATTTTCGTAGCAGTTGTATATATAGAGGCACCTTTAGTACCGGTTGGAGCCACCAACCGGTACTAAAGGCCTGTTTTGGCCAGGCCAAGCGGCGGGAAGCGACCCCCTTTAGTACCGGGTGGTGGCACAAACCGGTACTAAAGGCCCCCCCTTTAGTGCCGGTTTGTGCCACGACCCGGTACTAAAGGTGGTGCGCTAGCACAGGTGCGGTGCGGAAGTTTAGTCCCACCTCGCTAGTCGAGGGGCTACCGCACTGGTTTATAAGCCCCAGTGTGGTAGCTCTCTCGAGCTCCTCTCCTAATCAGGCCTACTGGGCCTACCTGTCCTCCTCGCCTTGTGGGCCTACTGGGCCTTCGCGGGCCTGCATCCTGGCCCAACGAAAGGTTGTGTCGCTAGTCGTATGCAGGCCGCTTTGGCCCAGTAGGCGGGCTTTTTTTCGTTTTTTTGCTTTATTTTTTTGTTTTATTTATTTTTGAGTTGTTTTTTGCTGTATTTAG
>NW_021211931.1:0-1413 GCF_002162155.2 Triticum dicoccoides | reverse complement strand
GCAGCAGCTGATTTGCCGTTTCATGAAGTATCCCTTCTTGCCCTTTCCCTTCTTGAAACTAGTGGTTTCACCAACCATCAACAATTGATGCTCCTTCTTGATTTCTACTTTCGCGGTGTCAAACATCGCGAATACCTCAAGGATCATCATATCTATCCCTGATATGTTATAGTTCATCACGAAGCTCTAACAGCTTGGTGGCAATGACTTTGGAGAACCATCACTGTCTTATCTGGAAGATCAACTCCCACTCGATTCAAGCGATTGTTGTACTCAGACAATCTGAGCACAAGCACAACAATTGAGCTTTTCTCCTTAGTTTGCAGGTTAAGAAAGTCATCGGAGGTCTTATACCTCTTGACATGGGCACGAGCCTGAAATCCCAATTTCAGCCCTCAAAACATCTCATATGTTTCGCGACGTTTCAAAAACGTCTTTGGTGCCTCAACTCTAAACCGTTTAACTGAACTATCACGTAGTTATCAAAACGTGTATGTCCGATGTTCGCAACATCCACAGACGACGTTTTGGGGTTCAGCACACTGAGCGGTGCATTAAGGACATAAGCCTTCTATGAAGCAATGAGGACAATCCTCAGTTTACGGACCTAGTCCGCATAATTGCTACTATCAACTTTCAACTAATTTTTTTCTCTAGGAACATATCTAAACAGTAGAACTATAGCGTGAGCTACGACATAATTTGCAAAACCTTTTGACTATGTTCAGGATAATTAAGTTCATCTTATGAACTCCCACTTAGATAGACATCCCTCTAGTCATCTAAGTGATTACATGATCCGAGTCAAACTAGGCCGTGTCCGATCATCACGTGAGACGGACTAGTCATCATCGGTGAACATCTTCATGTTGATCGTATCTTCTATACGACTCATGTTCGACCTTTCGGTCTCCGTGTTCCGAGGCCATGTCTGTACATGCTAGGCTCGTCAAGTTAACCCTAAGTGTTTTGCGTGTGTAAATCTGTCTTACACCCGTTGTATGTGAATGTTAGAATCTAACACCCGATCATCACGTGGTGCTTCGAAACACGAACTGTCGCAACGGTGCACAGTTAGGGGAGAACACTTCTTGAAATTGTTGTAAGGGATCATCTTATTTACTACCGTCGTTCTAAGCAAATAAGATGTATAAACATGATAAACATCACATGCAATCAAATAGTGACATGATATGGCCATCATCACTTTGCTCCTTTTGATCTCCATCTTCGGGGCTCCATGATCATCATCGTCACCGGCATGACACCATGATCTCCATCATCATGATCTCCATCATCGTGTCTTCATGAAGTTGCCTCGCCAACTATTACTTCTACTACTATGGCTAACGGTTAGCAATAAAGTAAAGTAATTACATGACGTTTAAGTTGACACGCAGGTCACAAATAAAT
>NW_021211930.1:0-1450 GCF_002162155.2 Triticum dicoccoides | reverse complement strand
GGGGGTCGGGCCCACTGGTCAGCGTCAGGGGGGGTTAGTCAACGGTGATTAGCACTAAGCTAATCACCTGACGGGCCGGCCCCACCTGGCAGGGCTCAGGCGACGGGGGCTCGTCGCCGGCGACCTCTGGACGCGGCGGAGTCCGCGCCACAGGCCACGGGGACGGCGTCTGAGAGCACCGGGGCGTAGCCCGGGCTCTCGCGCATCTGGTGGGACAGGTGGGAGGAGCGGGGACGGCCGGAGCTCGCCGGAGCAAGGCTCGCGGCGGCGGCCGGGGTTCGGGCGCGAGCGGGATCGGGCTGCGGGGCACGGGGAGGCCACCTGAGGGGCCCGGCGGCACCCTCGTGGCACCAGGAACGCGGAGGGAGACTTGGTTTGGGCGGAGGCGGGCCGAGACGGCGGCGGCGACATGGACGGCGACGAGGGGCTTCGGCCGTGGTGGGGAGCGGCGCTACGGCACGGGAACGGGAGGGAGAAGAGAGGGGAACAGCGGCGGAGCTCACCGCGATCACGCAGAGCAGCACAGCGGGGTCGGGGAAGGCCTGGTGACGGCGAATCGACGGCGGCGGACGGCGGAGCCCGAGGAGGAAGACGATGGCGATGGTGGCTCCTCGGGGCACTCCGGCTTGCTTGGCTCGGCGAGGAGGTAGCTGGCGACGAAGCGGAGCTCCTGGGCGTGTCGGGGAGGTGAGGGGAGACCGGTGGCTACGGAGATGCCCGTCGGCGGCGGCGGTGGTTCTCGGGTGAGAGGGAGAGAGAGTAGGGGGAGAAGAGGAGGGCGAGGGAGAGTGAGAACGGTGCGGGGCAGCGCGTGGCGACGTTCCGGACGTCCAGGCGTCGAGGGGGAGGACAGGCAGGCAGGTGCCGTGGCGGCACGGCGGTGCGCACGCGCCGGCCACACGCCTCTGGCCTCCTGGCGGGAGGTGGAGGACGACTGGCGCTAGCCAGTCGGCTGGGCCGGCCAGCTGGGCCGCACAGGGGAGGGGAGGCCCAGGTAAGCCCCTCCTTCTTTTATTTCTGTTTTTCTATTTTTTTCTGACATTTGTTTGATTTAACAAATATATTAAATCATTTAATTTTATTATGCCAATTTTTGCAGGAGCTAGATATATTATTCCAGAGCTCTTTTATAATTGGCATAATTTTTGGACCATATTTCATATATATAGAAATATATTTCCAATGCAAATATTTATCGAATTAACCCAAATGGCCAAAATAAATATCCATGAGCTCCTAAAAATATTGTTTTGATTTTTATCTCTGTCCAATATTTTTAGAGGGCATCATGAGCATTTTCTTGGACCCTTTTGGAGAAATTTTTATTTGGGTCATTTTCAAAAAATGATTCTGAGGGTTTCCACCAATCCTCATTTCAAATTAAATGAAATTTAAATATGATGCACAAATAGCTAGCTAGTCTAAGTCATACCAGACTAGGGATGTGACA
>NW_021211929.1:0-671 GCF_002162155.2 Triticum dicoccoides | reverse complement strand
GGGGAATCATCCGGGAAAGTATTCCCGGTGTTTCGTGTTTTCGGACAGATGAACCGGAGGGGAAACGTTGCGAGTTCGATAGGTTAGGGGTGTGTGGCGGACGAACGGACTGCGTATCCGAAATCGTCACGTCGTTCTGAGCAACTTTCATGTTGAAAATATTTTAATCCGAGTTACGGATTAAAAGATATGATTTTTAAAAGATTTTAATAATTTTGGAATTTAATTATTTATTTAATTAATTCGAAAAAATGTATTTATGACGTCAGCATGATGTCATGCTGACGTCAGCAGTCAACAGGGGTTGACTGAGTCAACCCTGACATGTGGGTCCAGTGGGACCCACCTGTCATTCTCTATTTAAATTAATTAGGGTTTAGGTTAATCTAATTACAGTTTAATTAAACTTAACTAGTTAATTAATTTAATTAAACCGGATTAATTAACTTAATTAATTAATTAATAATTTTATTAAATCATTTTAATTTTATTAATTATATTTATTGTTTTTATTTATTTTATTATTTATATTTATTTATTATTATTATTATTATTATTATTATTATTTTGTTTTTGTTTTTTTTTTAACGTTCTGGGGCGGGGCCCCCTAGTCAGTGGCCCGGGGGCCTTAGCGGGTTTTGGGCGCTGGGGCGACGGCTGTCGCCCGAACG
>NW_021211928.1:0-1439 GCF_002162155.2 Triticum dicoccoides | reverse complement strand
GACTGCAAGCGACTCTTTTGAGGTGGCGCACACGAGTCCACATATTCACCATATCAATACACCACTATGGATCCGCTCCCGTCTCCCTACGAGAACGCCATCCATAGCACTCACGCTTATCTTGCGCATTTTAAAGTATCCACTTTCACTTGTCTATGAACTGATATAAGCAACCCAGAAGTCCTTTTCCGCGGACACGGCTATTCGAATAGATGATGTTAACCCTGCAGGGGTGTACTTCTTCACACACGCTCTCACCACTTACCGCCGTTTACACGACATGTACTCGGCAACCTTCAAGCGGAAGCCCAACGTGGGTGTCGGCCACGGCCTGCCTAAACACTCGAGTCTCTAGTCCAGGTTTATCGCCTATTCGGGTTCCATCCATGAGGAGATCCGGCCGGAGTTTCGCTCACAGCCCCAAACGATGTGAACAGGGTTCCGTGACACTAAACGGGCGCCCGGTTTACCCGGCCACGTGCCTACCGCATCACAGCCCACCCCTACGGTCAGCGCTGCGCACGGCCTCCAGCATACTACAAACACCAGAAACTACCTGCAACTCCTGGACAGAGGACAAGGGTGATCAAGAAGTCGAGAGGGTCCATTGGTTTCGGGCCCAATGCGTGGTAGTAGCTGAATCATGGATCACAAACACAGAACTCAGTTCCTGAGGACGGCTGCAATGAGACAACCCACCATGTACTCCTACATGGCCTCTCACCGCTACCTTTACCAAATCGTGTTCACACGCTTAGCTCACACACCGTAGGACATGTTCACACACCTCTGATTCATTCCCGATGAATCAGACCTGACACAACTCTAAGCAGTAGCAGGCATGACAAACAAGCAAGAATGAGTAGGTACAACAGGGCTCAAACAACTCCTACTCATGCTAGTGGGTTTCATCTATTTACTGTGGAATGACAGGTCATGCAGAGGATAAAGGGGTTCAGCTACCGCAGTAAGTAACAGTTGAATCGATGTTGTCCTAATGCAGTAAAAGAGAGCAGGAGCGAGAGAGTGGGATTTTATCGGAATGAACAAGGGGGTTTTGCTTGCCTGGCACTTCTGAAGATAACGTTGAGTCTTCATCAGTGTCAACGATCACATCATCGGTATCACGTCTATCGAGAGGGGACAAATACCGGCAACACAGAAGGGAACACAATCAATGCAATGCACAATATGATGCATGCTATGACATGGCAATATGAATGTGTTTTGGGCTAATGCACCTAAAACCAGATTAAATGAAGTTGGTTTGAATCCAAGATTCAAATTCAAACCCCATATGTGGTTATTTAAATGTCATTCACTTCATTTGTCCTAAACAGTAGTGATAAGTTGTTCTAACATGCATGAAAATGGTACAGATGGATTCCTTGAATTTTTCTGATAATTTTTCATATATAAATTATTTAATTTGGAGTTAC
>NW_021211927.1:0-2586 GCF_002162155.2 Triticum dicoccoides | reverse complement strand
GAGGGTGGAGGGCGCGCCCAGGAGGGTGGCGCCCCCCTGCCTCGTGGCCTCCTCGTAGATCCCCTAACGTGCACTCCAAGTCTTCTGGGCTTCTTCTGGTCCAAAAATAAGTTCCTTGAAGTTTCAGGTCAATTGGACTCTGTTTGGTTTTGCTTTTCTGCGATATTCTAAAACAAGGAAAAAACAGAAACTGGCACCGGGCTCTGGGTTAATAGGTTAGTCCCAAAAATCATATAAAAGTGGATAATAAAGCCCATAAACATCCAAAACAGAAGATAATATAGCATGGAGCAATCAAAAATTATAGATACATTGGAGACGTATCACCAGCCGGCTAAGAAACCGGCTGACCGAGACCAAGAAGCCGGTGAACTTCTGGATGTCGCGCAGCTGAGCCGGCTTGCGCATGCGCTCGATGGCTTTGATCTTCTCCGGGTTCTCCTCAATGCCGCACTATGAGATGAGGAAGCCGAGTAGCTTTCCGGCCGGGACGCCGAAAACGCATTTCTCCGGGTTGAGCTTGACCTTGTATTCGCACAGGTTGGCGAAGGTTTCCTTCAAATCGTCGAGGAGCGTGAGCTGCTGCTTGGTCTTCACCATGATGTCGTCCACGTAGACGTGGATGTTGCGGCCGAGTTGCGGCAGCAGGCATTTCTGCATGCAACACTGGAAGGTGGCGCCAGCGTTCTTGAAACCGAACGACAAGGTGATGTAGCAATACGCCCCGAAAGGCGTGATGAAGGATGTCTTCAAGGCATCGGCCGAGTCTAGTTTGATCTGATGATAGCCGGAGTAAGCATCCAGGAAGGATAGGAGCTCCCACCCGGCGGTGGAGTCGATGACTTGGTCGATCTGCGGGAGGGCGAACGGGTCTTTGGGGCAGGCCTTGTTCAGGATGGTGTAATCGATACACATGCGCCAGGTCTTGTTCTTCTTCAGGACGAGGACTGGGTTGGCCAGCCACTCGGGGTGAAACACTTCCATGATGAAGCCGGCTGCCAAGAGTTTGGCGACCTCTTCACCGATGGTCCTTCTTTTCTCTTCGGAAAAGCGTCGCAGGGGTTGACGGACAGGCTTGGCGTCCTTGCGGACGTGGAGTTTGTGCTCGGCGTACTTCCTCGGGATACCTAGCATGTCCTTGGGGGTCCATGCAAAAATATCCCGATTCTCATGGAGCAAGTCGAGGAGCTCACCTTCCTATTTGCTATCGAGGCAGGTGCCTACGACAACGTACTTGCTGCAGCTGGGATCCTCCGGGTTTAGCTTCACCTTCTTGGTCTCTTTGGAGGGATTGAACGCGGCTTCGTCGGACGGCTCCTTGATCGGGATCCGGGTGGCCGACGCCTCTTGGGCCAAGGCGATGATCCGGTCGAGTTGGCGCCGCTCCTCGGCTACGACCAGTGACTCAGCTAGCTTGGCGCCGTCTTGGGCATAGTCCAGGGACTTGCGGTAGTCACCGGTGACGGTGATGAGGCCCTTTGGACCCGACAGCTTCATCTTTAGGTAGGCGTAGTGGGGGACCACCATGAACTTGGCGAGCGCAGGCCTACCCAGCAGCACGTGGTACATGCTGGACAGGTCCACTACCTCGAAATAGATCGGCTCGCGTCGGAAGTGGCTGCTGTCGCCAAACAGGACGTCGAGCCGGATCCGCCCGATCGGAGAAAAGGAGAGCCCGGCAACGATGCCGTGGAAGATCGTCCGGGTCGGCTCCAGGTCCTTGGCCTCGAGGCCGAGCTTGGTCATGGTGTCGCGGTAGAGAATGTTGATACTGCTGCTGCCGTTGACGAGAACCCGGGAGAACTTGCACGTGCACCGGGGCGCAATGATGGTGGAGTCGAGGACGCGAGCGTAACCAGCCGCGTTCGGCATGATGGTCGGGTGGTCTTCCCGAGTCCAGGTGACCGGGCGCTCCGACCAATACATGTACTCTGTCTTAGTTGGGACGACGATGTTCACCTCCTACCTAAGGAGGCGCCCGCTGCGCTTGTCATTGCCGAGGCTGGTGAAGACTACGTAGGTCATGTTTTGGGCAGGGTAGGGGTCGTCACGCATCGCGCTGCTGTCGGAGGTGGTGGCGGAGGCGGAAGCGGCTGCCTTGCTCCCGGAGCCGGAGCTAGAAGCGACGGGATGTCGCCCCTGGCAATGGATTTGGTGATGGCGCACTGTCGAAGCGTGTGCGTAGACAGCCTCACGCCGCTGTGGTGCTTGCAGGGAGCGTCGAGCATCTCCTCGAAACTCATGGCGGGCTGCCATGCCATTTTGCCGGTGTTCCGGCATTTGGTGGCCGGGTCGGCCGTGGGCGCCTACTCGGCGGCTGCGACGAGTCGGTTGTCGTAGCATTGAGCCGGTTGATCGGCGCTTTGCGCTTGTTCTGCTGGTTGTGTTGCTGCCGGCTTCCCTCGCCGGTCGGCTTTGGAGGCGGCACTGGCTTTGCCTTGCCGGCTTCGTCCAGTGCCACCTGGATTTTCATGGCGGAGTCGGCGTTGGCATACTTGTCCGCCGTTACCATGAGCGCGGCCATAGTGGCCGGCTCGGAGCGTAAGAGCTTATGCTTGAGGAGGGTGCCGTCTCGGCACCCATTGA
>NW_021211926.1:0-950 GCF_002162155.2 Triticum dicoccoides | reverse complement strand
TCCCGGAGTGGTTTCCATGGTTAACGAACCCTGTGGTACGTTTACGTGTCGGTCATCAACACTCGTAATTTTGGCCGTTTCTGACCCGATTCTTGGATTATTACTCATTGTTTTGGGGTCCCAAAATGATTTCCATAGTTGTTAAACACCAAGGTGCGCTTATATGTCGGTCATCAACACTGGCAGTTTTGACCGATTCTGGCCCGCTTCGTTGACTATTACCCACTATTTTGGGGTCCCGGAGTGATTTCCACGATTAACGAACCCTGGAGTGCATTTACGTGTCGGTCATCAACACTCGCAGTTTTGGCCGATTCTGGCCCGTTTCTTGCATTGTTACTCACCGTTTTGGAGCCCTGAAGCGATTTCCATAATTGTTTAACACCAAGGTCCGCTTACGTGTCGGTCATCAACACTGGCAGTTTTGGCCGTTTCCGGCCCGTTTGATGGACTATTCGTCACTGTTTTGGGGTCCCGGAGTGGTTTCCATGGGTAGCGAACCCTGTGGTGCGTTTACGTGTCGGTCATCAACACTCGTAATTTTGGCCGATTCTGACCCGTTTCTTGGATTATTACTCATTGTTTTGGGGTCCCAAAATGATTTCCATAGTTGTTAAACACCAAGGTGCGCTTATATGTCGGTCATCAACACTGGCAGTTTTGACCGATTCTGGCCCGCTTCATTGACTATTACGCACTATTTTGGGGTCCCGGAGTGATTTCCACGATTAACGAACCCTGGAGTGCATTTACGTGTCGGTCATCAACACTCGCAGTTTTGGCCGATTCTGGCCCGTTTCTTGCATTGTTACTCACCGTTTTGGAGCCCTGAAGCGATTTCCATAATTGTTTAACACCAAGGTCCGCTTACGTGTCGGTCATCAACACTGGCAGTTTTGGCCGATTCCGGCCCGTTTGATGGACTATTCGTCACTGTTTTGGGGTCCCGC
>NW_021211925.1:0-1172 GCF_002162155.2 Triticum dicoccoides | reverse complement strand
CTAATAAGTATGCAAAGCTCCAGCAATCCTTCTAAGGACTGGAGTGAGCATCTCGGAGTTGGAATGTATGCTTTGATGATGATCAAAAATTTTGGGTTTGTACAAAGTTTATGAGAAACTTGTATTTCCAAAGAAGTGAGTGGGAGCACTATAGAATTTCTGATGAGTATATGTTGTTGACATATTGTTGATCAGAAATGACGTAGAATTTCTGGAAAGCATATAGGGTTATTTTGAAAGTGTTTTTCAATGGAAAGCCTGGATTAAGCTACTTGAACATTGAGCATCAAGATCTATAAGGATAGATCAAAATGCTTAATAATACTTTCAAATGAGCACATACCTTGACATGATCTTGAAGGTGTTCAAGATGGACCAGTCAAAGAAGGAGTTCTTGCTTGAGTTGTAAGGTACGAAGTTAAGACTTAAAGCTCGACCACGGCAGAATAGAGAGAAAGGACGAAGGTCGTCCCCTATGCTTAAGACGTAGGCTCTTCAGTATGCTATGCTGTGTACCGCACCTGAAGTGTGCCTTGCCATGAGTCAGTCAAGGGGTACAAGAGTGATCCAAGAATGGCTCACAGGACAGCGGTCAAAGTTATCCTTAGTAACTAGTGGACTAAGGAATTTTCTCGATTATGGAGGTGGTAAAAGAGTTCGTCGTAAAGGTTACGACGATGCAAGCTTGACACCTATCCGGATAGCTCTGAGTAGAGAGACTGGATACATATAATGGAGCAATAATTTAGAATAGCTTCAAGTAGAACAGTTGTTTGGAATAGCTCCAAATAGAGCGTGGTAGCTGCATCTAGGAGATGACATAGAGATTTGTAAAGCACACACGGATCTGAAAGGTTCAGACCCGTTGACTAAAACCTCTCTCACAAGCAACATGATCAAACATAAAACTCATTGAGTGTTAATCACATAGTGATGTGAACTAGACTACTGACTCTAGTAAACTCTTGGGTATTAGTCACATGGCGATGTGACCTGTGAGTGTTAATCACATGGCGATGTGAACTAGATTATTGACTCTAGTGCAAGTGGGAGACTGTTGGAAATATGCCCTAGAGGCAATAATAAAAGTATTATTATTATATTTCCTTGTTCATGATAATTGTCTTTTATTCATGCTATAACTGTATTATCCGGAAATCGTAATACACGTG
>NW_021211924.1:0-1681 GCF_002162155.2 Triticum dicoccoides | reverse complement strand
CGGTGTCGTTTACTAGTTCTATTAGAGTCGCTTTTTTCGCCTAAAACTGCAAACCGGCGATTATTTTGTAGTTTCATGTTTAAGAGGTCTGCTAGAGATGCTCTAAGTCCTTTTAGAGATTTCACTGTAGAGACTACATTCGCATGTACATAGATGTCTTTTAGAGTGTAGTTTCCCTTATTTTGCTTCATATGTGGTCAATAGTAAAATCTGTAAAATGACATATTTAGAAACGGAGGGAGTAGTATATTATGTAACAATATCAGGTCATGCAAAAGATAGGTAACAAAGACCAACTACAACGTAGATATTCTAATGCAAGCAAGAAGGAAGAAAGAAATGGAGCAGTAGCTGCCAAGATAGGAAGATTTAGGAGCTCCGGAGGAGGCGATGCGGAAGAAAAGATCCCTGTGGTCAACCAGAACCAATGATCATGCAATAATTAAATCGTCTTGTGGAATAGTAGTAATAGTCTAAGAAATAGCTGGCCCGAGATGTTCTAATTGATCTAGATGTAGAGAGTATGCTTTAGCGGTTACTTGTCCTGTGCTCAACCAGAACCGCTCCTGACCCCCTCACGCCGCCACCCCAGGGTGACGCCAGGCGGACCAAATCCTTCACGCCGCCAGTCTTCCCATGAGGCAGATTCCAGCCGCCGCTGGCTGCGGTGGTGGTGGCGCCCGACGCCAAAGGGGATAGGGTAGGAGGGATGTGGCGTATTTCCCATGAGGCGGCTGGGGCGCCTCATGCGGGGTATCCTCGCACAGTAACCATGGAGGTGTCATGGCTGTGCGGCGGTAGCCGGCGACGCCATGGCGGGTGAGGTGCTCCAGTGGGTTCCTCCGCTCTGCAATGGGCAGCGGCAGTCGCCGTGGATCTGGCGTCCCGGCCAGATCTGTCGTGGTTTGGCTTTGGCCAGACAACGACGCGTGATGGGGCCTGTGTGGGCCGGCCGGTGGTCCTTTACTAGCTCTCTGACGACGCCGTGGGTCTACATGGCGAGGGTGCACTTGGACCCAGTCAGCAGCGACATCAGGGTGGTGCTACTTCCAGTGAAAATCACGCCGACTTCGGCCATGGTGGACGAAGACGGTGTCTCCGATGTCGTTCCCCTATTGATGCATTGTTGTTGCAAGTTGCGTAAATATGATAGGGATGCTCTTGGGGAAACCCTAGATCTAGGTCTCCTGGATCAGACAATGACTCGTTTCCCTCGTGGGCGCATCGTTGGAGTTGACTGGAGGGGACAGAAGGATCGGTGTTACTTGGCCGACGATGGGACTTGGCGGCATGGCGCAGCAGAGTGCCGCTGACGGGTGCATGTGGATGGACGAGCTCAGGCTAGTGGCGCTATATGGCGTTATGGTGATGTCAATGGCAGATAGAACTAGCAAGGTCTATGCAATGATACCTCCTGAAGATGGGACGACTACCGAAGATGGCAGCGGCGTGTCCTAGATCGTACGCATGCGGTGCACGTTGTGGGATGCCTAGAGCGGTTGGTACACAGCTTGCCAGGCGGGCGGCTTCTTGAGGCCACTGTATTAGATGGTGTCTGTTCATGCGGTCACGGCACATCTTTATAGTTGTTGGTGTAGCGACCTTATTCGCCACGAATGTGGCTTGGGTGAATCTCTGTATTCATTTTGTCAAACTCTGGTGAATAAATTAACGAAAAAAA
>NW_021211923.1:0-1183 GCF_002162155.2 Triticum dicoccoides | reverse complement strand
AGAGCGTCGTGGCGGGATCTACGTGTGAAGCGGAGTACATGGCAGCCTCGGAGGCAGCACATGAAGCGATTTGGGTGAAGGAGTTCATCACCGACCTAGGAGTCATACCCAATGCGTCGGGGCCGATCAAACTCTTCTGTGACAACACTGGAGCTATTGCCCTCGCAAAGGAGCCCAGGTTTCACAAGAAGACCAGGCACATCAAGCGTCGTTTCAACTCCATCCGTGAAAATGTTCAAGATGGAGACATAGAGATTTGCAAAGTGCACACGGATCTGAATGTCGCAGATCCGCTGACTAAACCTCTCTCGCGTGCAAAACATGATCAACACCAGAACTCTATGGGTGTTCGATTCATCACAATGTAACTAGATTGGTGACTCTAGTGCAAGTGGGAGACAGTTGGAAATATGCCCTAGAGGCAATAATAAAAGTATTATTATATTTCATTGTTCATGATAATTGTCTTTTATTCATGCTATAACTGTATTATCCGGAAATCGTAATACACGTGTGAATACTTAGACCACACTATGTCCCTGGTAAGCCTCTAGTTGACCAGCTCGTTGTGATCAACAGATAGTCATGGTTTCCTGACTATGGACATTGGATGTCATTGATAACGGGATCACATCATTAGGAGAATGATGTGATGGACAAGACCCAATCCTAAGCATAGCATAAAAGATCGTGTAGTTCGTTTTGCTAGAGTTTTGCAAGTGTCAAGTATCTCTTCCTTCGACCATGAGATCGTGTAACTCCCGGATACCGTAAGAGTGCCTTGGGTGTATCAAACGTCACAACGTAACTGGGTGACTATAAAGGTGCATTACAGGTATCTCCGAAAGTAGTTGTTGGGTTGACACGGATCGAGACTGGGATTTGTCACTCCGTATGACGGAGAGGTATCTCTGGGCCCACTCGGTAATGCATCATCATATTGAGCTCAATGTGACCAAGGTGTTGGACACGGGATCATGCATTACGGTACGAGTAAAGTGACTTGCCGGTAACGAGACTGAACAAGGTATTGGGATACCGACGATCGAGTCTCGGGCAAGTAACGTACCGATTGACAAAGGGAATTGCATACAGGGTTTGATCGAATCCTCGACATCGTGGTTCATCCGATGACAACATCGAGGAGCATGTGGGAGCCATCATGGATATCCAGATCCCGCTG
>NW_021211922.1:0-987 GCF_002162155.2 Triticum dicoccoides | reverse complement strand
CACACAGCAGTTTGAAACGCGTTGTCTTAATGCAGTAAAAGAGAGCAGGAGCGAGAACATGGGATTGTATCGATATGATCAAATGATTGGTTGCTTGCCTGATGGTTCGATGCACTGATACGGTTCTTCGTTAGGGTAATCACGGTACTCCTCGGGGACAGAACCTGCCGCAGAGAGCACCGATACACAAACATTACCAAACAGTATGCAACAACATGATGCATGCATGAGACATGGCAAAATGAGTGTATTGGGCTAATGCAACTAAGGCCAGAAGGGTTTGAACAAATTTGAATCAAAGATTCAAATTCCAAATTCAAATATGGCCTTTTTAAGTGCCTTTTCTTGTTCTGCTTAAAACATCAATTTAACTTGTTTGATCATGCATGAAAATAGTACAGATGGGTAGATTGGATTTTTCTTATCATTTTTCATATATAATTTGTCCAATTTGGAGTTACAGAATAAAAGTTATGAATTTTTGAAGTTTAAATAATATTCTGGAATTTCCTGATTTAAATTAAATCCAGAAAATCAATTACTGCGTCAGCCTGACGTCAGTGTGACGTCAGCAGGTCAACGAAACTGGTCCAGGTCAAACCTGACAGTGGGTCCCGCATGTCAGGGTGATTATTTTAACTAAAACTTAATTAAAACTAATCCTGTTTAATTAACAGGGCTGGGCCCCACCTGTCATTGACTCAGGGGAGTCAACCAGGGCCCACCCGTGGTCAAACCCGAGTCGGCTGCACCGGCGTTTAGCCGCCGGCGAGCCCGACGCGGCGGCGGAAGTGGTTTTGGTCATTTCGGCCACCAAACGGACCGCGGAGACCACCGGAGTGGAGCTGAGGCCAACCCGCAGCTCTTGGCGGAGCCCGTTGGGGTCGGGGTGGCCGGAGTCGACGGCGGCGAGCTCGGCTGCGGCCGCCGGGGTTCGGTCGTGCACGGGAACGGTGCTGGAGCTCGAAGTCGAGCAAAGCGAGGCGC
>NW_021211921.1:0-2036 GCF_002162155.2 Triticum dicoccoides | reverse complement strand
AGAGATATGTTTTATGGTCATGCTCCGATGGTCAATGGTTTATTCTTAATGAATCTCGAGCGTAATATTACACATGTTCATAGTGTAGATGCCAAAAGATTTAAAGTTGATAACGATAGTCCCACATACTTGTGGCACTGCCGCCTTGGTCACATTGGTGTCAAGCGCATGAAGAAGCTCCATGCCGATGGACTTTTAGAGTCTCTTGATTATGAATCGTTTGACACGTGCGAACCATGCCTCTTGGGCAAAATGACCAAGACTCCGTTCTCCGGAACAATGGAGCGAGCAACCAACTTGTTGGAAATCATACATACCGATGTGTGCGGTCCAATGAGCGTTGAGGCTCGCGGAGGATATCGTTATGTTCTCACTCTCACAGATGACTTGAGTAGATATGGGTATGTCTACTTAATGAAACACAAGTCTGAGACCTTTGAAAAGTTCAAGGAATTTCATAATGAGGTAGAGAATCAACGTGACCGAAAGATAAAATTCTTACGATAAGATCGTGGAGGAGAATACTTAAGTCACGAATTTGGTACACACTTAAGGAAATGTGGAATCGTTTCACAACTCACGCCGCCTGGAACACCTCAGCGAAACGGTGTGTCCGAACGTCGTAATCGCACCCTATTGGATATGGTGTGGTCTATGATGTCTCTTACTGATTTACCGCTATCATTTTGGGGATACGCTCTAGAGACAGCTACATTCACTTTAAATAGGGCACCGTCTAAATCCGTTGAGACGACACCGTATGAATTATGGTTTGGAAAGAAACCTAAGCTGTCGTTTCTAAAAGTTTGGGGATGCGATGCTTATGTCAAGAAACTTCAACCTGAAAAGCTCGAACCCAAGTCGGAAAAATGCGTATTCATAGGATACCCTAAGGAAACTGTCGGGTATACCTTCTACTTAAGATCCGAAGGCAAGATCTTTGTTGCCAAGAATGGATGCTTTCTGGAAAAAGACTTTCTCTCGAAAGAAGTAAGTGGGAGGAAAGTAGAACTCGATGAAGTACTACCTCTTGAACGGGAAAGTGGCGCAGCGCAGGAAACCGTTCCTGTGATGCCCACACCAACTGAAGAGGAAAACAATGATGATGATCAAGGTACTTCGGATCAAGTTACTGCTGAACTTCGTAGGTCAACAAGGACACGTTCCGCACCAGAGTGGTACGGCAACCCTGTCCTGGAAATCATGTTGTTAGACAACAATGAACCTTCGAACTATGAAGAAGCGATGGCGGGCCCGGATTCCAACAAATGGCTTGAAGCCATGAAATCCGAGATAGAATCCATGTATGAAAACAAAGTATGGACTTTGACAGACTTGCCCGATGATCGGCGAGCGATAGAAAACAAATGGATTTTTAAGAAGAAGACGGACGCGGATGGAAATGTTACCATCTATAAGGCTCGACTTGTCGCTAAGGGTTATCGACAAGTTCAAGGGATTGACTACGACGAGACTTTCTCTCCCCTAGCGAAGCTGAAGTCCGTCCGAATCATGTTAGCAATTGCCGCATACTATGATTATGAGATATGGCAGATGGACGTCAAAACGGCATTCCTTAATGGGCATCTTAAGGAAGAGCTGTATATGATGCAGCCGGAAGGTTTTGTCGATCCTCGGAACGCTAACAAAGTATGCAAGCTCCAGCGATCCATTTATGGACTGGTGCAAGCATCTCGGAGTTGGAACATTCGCTTTGATGAGATGATCAAAGCGTTTGGGTTTATGCAGACTTATGGAGAAGCCCGCGTTTACAAGAAAGTGAGTGGGAGCTCTGTAGCATTTCTCATATTATATGTAGATGACATACTCTTGATGGGAAATAATATAGAATTTCTGGACAGCATTAAGGCCTACTTGAATAAGTGTTTTTCAATGAAGGACCTTGGAGAAGCTGCTTACATATTAGGCATCAAGATCTATAGAGATAGATCGAGACGCCTCATAGGTCTTTCACAAAGCACATACCTTGATAAGATTTTGAAGAGGTTCAAAATGGATCAGTCCAAGAAGGGGTT
>NW_021211920.1:0-1362 GCF_002162155.2 Triticum dicoccoides | reverse complement strand
AATAATAGGCTTTCAACTTTGAGTTGTTGCTCAATTTTTAGATGCCACATACTAAATTGTGGCTTTTACTATTTTTTATTGCATATGCTGCACTAGTCCAAACCAGTGTTATTTCACGCAACAGTTTGGTTATTTCTGATGCTTTAGCTTATTGAGAACCAAAGAATCTGTGATACGGCTATTCTGTGTAAAGGAAAGATATTTCCATGGTCTGCACATTTATATGACAGAATTAAGAGATGCTTTTGTATAGCAGTGTTAATAATTACTCCTCCGTAAACTAATATAAGAGCGTTTAGATTGCTATTTTAGTGATCTAAACACTCTTATATTAGTTTATAGAGGGAGTAGATATCAAGTGTCATATTGTCTGGACAACTTGCATTAAGGCTTTAAGATGTAGTAACGACGCTTGGTTCGCAGAAAAGCCACGGCTTCTGACTCCAATGCATTCCAAAACCGTAAGGTTGTATTTGTTTCGCTCGCAATGTCTTTCATAGCCATGGTTTCCGATACAGGACTTAACGAAACTGAAGACGCCCAGATCGAAGCTGATTGGAAAACGGGAACACATCTGCGCCAACCAAACGAAGCGCGGTTTCGAGTTAAATTAGTGTATAGGCTACAATTGTCTTGTAGAAGTTGTACTAAAGTAGTTAGGCTGATTATCAAATTAGGATATGTACTGTAAAAACTCCAGAAAATTTGATAGGATCATATATAAATTTCTGTTCACCACTGTCACATGCACAGGCTGACTTAAACATTGTGTACATACATCTGATATAATATACTCCCTCTGTCCCATAATGTAAGACGTTTTTTGACTCTACTGTAGTGTCAAAAAACGTCTTACATTATGGGACGGACGGAGTATTTTATAAGGATAGCTTTGTTCTACAACTCTTGTATCTCACTTTTTTATGTCCAAACATAAATCAACCGCTTTACTAGAAGAGATGCATTACAACACAGAACTTTCAAATTCTAGTATATCCTAGCTTACGCAATAGCTTGAGCGCCATCCAGCTCCAATCATCATCTGAAGATACCTTGGGCTGCAGAACAAGGAAAAAGTGGATGCAACTTCAACACTAGCTTGTACAACAATTTATTTTCTCTATAGATGAGCTTGCAGCTGAACATGCAGACAAGAATACCTGAAAATATAGGAACATCAACTATTTTCAGGTGCATATCCAAGACAAAAGGTCAACAAAATTATCTAGTTGGATAAAGTTTAATTTATGCTAAAGGCCTTGTGAACGATACTACTTAAGATTTGCATGCTAGATCATGGCTAGAGTGTGGATTTGCAACAAGAAAATAAATCATGAACAAGATAATGACTAGTAATGCTTT
>NW_021211919.1:2447-6698 GCF_002162155.2 Triticum dicoccoides | reverse complement strand
CTCGATATCCCATTTAGCAATTCGTCCCGTGGCGTCATAGTTGTTTATTATAACGTTGAGTGGTACTTCTGAGGCCACCGTGATCGAACACTCTTGAAAGTAGTGTCGTAGCTTCCGGGATGCCATGAACACCGCGTGTGCTATCATTTGATAGTGTGGGTATCGGGATTTGCATGGAGTGAGGACAGTGGACACATAATATACCGGCTTTTGCAGCGGGAACTTGTATCCGCTGTGTAACACCCCAAAAATTTAACCAAGTTTTATTATATTAAAATTTTACCAGGAAATTAAAACTTTTATTTTCTGGACTCACTTTTGATTTTTGAAACATTTCCTTTCTTATTATCTTGGAATTTTTACCTCAAGTGAAATACTTACCAAAATTTATTGGACTTTCTTCCCTCTCAAAACTTTTTCCCCTTGGCAAGGATTGTATTTTGGTATCTTCATCAACACTGGTGTTTGGTTATTAAAAACCTTTCTTCTGTTTGTCCCCTTCTCAAATTAAATTTTTGGGATTTATTTTCTTTAAGAGAAAAACCCTAGGAGTTTTGGGACTTATCTTATATTGAAACCACCCATGATTTTACCATGCCTCATGTGGTAAAACCTCCCAAAAACCCTCCTTCCCCTTTGGGGCAATCCATATATTCTGTCCCAACAAATCCAACTCATTTTTGGATTTTATTTCATTTATTTCCTGCCCAAAATCTCTTCTGTCTATTGTTTTGAACCTGAGGGATTTACAAGGCAAGTACCAAGATGCATTTGAGTTTTGACCTCAAACCAACTCTCTTGGATAGTCCTTGGTACCCACAACCTAGAACCATCTTGATCCACTCCTCCTTTTCAAATATTTCAAATTACAGTCTCTGCAAGTTTGGACCAGATTTGTTAAATTTGGTGAAATTCATATATCCTCTTCTCCAAAAATTCCACCAAAATTCAGGCAACCCCCTATTGCATTGAGAAGCCACTCCACCAAAATTCAGATCAAGGAGAAACTGCCACATACCAAAATCATTTTGTTGAACACTTGGCATGCACTGTTTCTGTTCATATTCAGTAAATTCAAAGTTTCAGTGTCGTTTCCCCAACAGAACTTCAGTCACATGCCCATTGTGCATTTGGATCGATGCTCGCAGCCCCTCCCTCTTGTCCGGAGCTTCACACGCGCGCTCGGCGCCTTCCTGGCGGCAGAACCACCGTAACGGCCGACAGGGGGCAAAACTGTCGCATAACGCCGTTCGGCGCCGCCCAAACCTTCTGAGAGCTCCGCGTGGCCACCTCCTTGCCAGCGCACGCATGTAGCACCGTCGACGTGGGCCGGCAAGCACAGAACATGCTCCCTGCCGCCGATGGGCCTGCGCCGCCCTGTTCCGTCGAGCTTCCCCCAAAGTGCCTAACCCGAGCTCGCTTAGCACCTAAATGGAGTCAGTGGACCCCCACGACGGCGCTCAACCCCTAAACCACCCCGACCAATGCCCTGTGCCGCCGTAAACTTCGCCGGAGAACCCCGTTCTCGGCCACTGCCTCGGACCGCCTATATAAAGGGCTCCCGAGCTCGCCCTCGAGCACACACTCCCGCTGCACCTCACCAGCACCCTGCCAGGGCACCAGGGGGACCTCGAGGAGGTCTTCTCCCCCAGCTCCGACCGCCCCGTTCCGCCTCGTCCTCCACCACGATTCAGTCCGATGAGGCCATCTCCGGTGCCCTAATCACATCAGCTACCCTATCATGCTACCGCAAGTCTAACCCCCCTCCTTAATTGCATCTCCGCAGCACTCTCCGACGAGACACACGACCACCCGAACCGCCGTCCACCGGAGCAGGAGCCGCCGTCGACACGTTGCTCACCGGTGACCACCACCACTACCAACCGACGCGGAATGATGCCCTGAACACGGAGGTACCCTCCAATCCTCCTGCCTCGCCGTGGATCGCCGCCGGCGACCACCGCGGCTCTCGGGCGCCGACGAGCCCCGTCTCGCTCGTTTGAAAATTCAAACCTGACGGGTGGGACCCTCCCATCAGCCTCTCTGCTATTTTTTTGAATCGTTTTCCGAAAGCGTACTTTGGCAAATATGCTTTCTACTCTGAAACGTTTTCTGCGCTTTTTTGTTTAAGCCCCTGGGAGTTTTCTGTTTCATTACAGATGGGTCCTTGGACCAAAACTCTTATAACTTTTAAACAGAGAAGGATTTTTGATTGATTCTTTTTCTGTTCTCTTTAAAATTTTGTCTAGTTTATTTTAAGATTTATTTCGAAAATTTACAGACAACCTTTTGGTACTGTTTTTGAAACTATATATTGATTCAAAAATATTTTTAATAGGGTTTTGGAGAGAGAAGACAGGCTTTCAAAAGTTTTAGGATGCACCTCACCACCCCCACAACTTGAAGGCAAGCATTCTGAATCCCGGCATAATATTTTTGGTGTGTTCGTTGACACATTTATAACACCACCTCATTTCGAAGGACTTGTTATTTCATGTGATATGATCATATGCATGAGTGCATATTAGTGATTTCCATGCTGTTGGAAATGAACACACTTGTGATGATAATCATCCTCATGTGCCTTGTATGCATGCCGGAAGGAATCCGGGAAAACCTCTGCCTTGGGTAGGCATGAGTTTGTCGCCGGTATCCGTCGGGACGGTTATGTCCGGTATGGCATAGTGAGGTATAATGAACGGTGATTCTGTTGGTTGAAATATTTTTGTTATGCATGTCATAAAGGGATATTATAAACCTCCTGAGTCGACCGTAGATCGAGTCTTGTGCATGTAACCCCCATACTTGCTTCGTACTACCACTCGTCTCTACAACAAGTAGAGTACGGTCCAGTAATTTGTCAACCCCTTTCTAGCACACACCGTACAGAGGAGCCGGGATGAGGGTACCACGGCCATGGATTAAAGCCTATCATCTGGTCAGGGGGCATGGGTGTTTCGGTTGTAGCCGAGGGGGTAGCTTCCCCAGTTTCGCGCGCGGTATAAATTTTGTGATCCCATGCTAATCGAGGTTGTAGCCTCCCCAATTAGAGTTTTGCTTAACGAGTGTCATGGGTGATTCCAGACACTGGTGAGTTAAACTGGTGTGTGCAAGTCAGGTGCGTTTTCATTTAAAAGACCGTAGACGGAATTAGTCCCGATGGACTAAAGGAATCCATTACTTGTGGGTAAAGAGTACACCCTCTTCAGAGATTAAACCTATTCGAATAGCCGTGTCCATGGTTAAGGACTACAGTCTGGGATGGGTCAAGTGTTGTTCTTAGTGTCGGTCTTCGGAGGTGAAACTGTTAAACCAGAACAGGAATTACTACTTGTGACTTGTGATAATTATGATTATTATTATTGTTGACTAACCCGTGATATTATTGTTATTATCGAGTATCTCTGGGATGGTTCTACCTCCGGGATATTCCCTATGATTGTTTATTTTAAAGCCCTTTATGTGGTGTCGCTAAAACGCTCGACTGTGACATTTCTTTTGAAGCCCTTTATGTGGTGTCGCTCAGACGCCCGACTGTGGCATTTCTTTTAAAGCCCTTTATGTGGTGTCGCTCAGACGCCCGACTGTGGCATTTCTTTTAAAGCCCTTTATGTGGTGTCGCTCAGACGCCCGACTGTGGCATTTCTTTTAAAGCCCTTTATATGGTGTCGCTCAGACGCCCGACTGTGCATTTCTTTTAAAGCCCTTTATGTGGTATCGCTCAGATGCCCGACTGTGGCATTTCTTTTAAAGCCCTTTATGCGGTGTCGCTAAGACGCCCGACTGTGGCATTTCTTTTAAAGCCCTTTAGGTGGTGTCGCTCAGACGCCCGACTGTGGCATTTCTTTTAAACCCCTTTATGTGGTGTCGCTAAGACGCCCGACTGTGGCATTGCTTGTTATTTATTTCATAAATTTTAATACTACTATGTTATTGCATATTCATAAATAACATGCTTGCACGCATGAGGTTTTATTTATCTTTTGTGACTGACATCATGAGCATAAACTATTTTCAGCACACCATTGTTATGTTATACCTGTGTTCATAATGTTTGCGAGTACATTCAAAGTACTCACTGGCTTGTCCCTGGCTATTGTCTTGGCCTGATTTCTTGCACGGAGAGGAGCGACGCGATGACAACCCTGGAACCTAAGCAACGGGGATAGTAGCCTCGTGAAGATAGGAGTTAACCTGGTCAGCTGTTCCTGTTGGGAAATGGAGTCCCAAAGACACTGATGATCCACAAAC
>NW_021211919.1:0-2009 GCF_002162155.2 Triticum dicoccoides | reverse complement strand
ACTTCCGCCCTCAACCACTAGAAACCATTTGTTGTACTCACAGGCCATAATGGTCTTGTACTACATATTTTGTATTTTGCTTGGAATTTCTGTATCAAGTTGGAGCCTCATCAGCTAACAGTAATCCTGGGGCTGATGAGCATGACGGTCTTTTTTCTGGAAATTTATACCCGGAAAACCCGTCATGACAGT
Organism: Triticum dicoccoides; assembly: GCF_002162155.2. Classification (NCBI taxonomy): domain Eukaryota; kingdom Viridiplantae; phylum Streptophyta; class Magnoliopsida; order Poales; family Poaceae; genus Triticum; species Triticum dicoccoides. Next base: position 1,817 of record NW_021211919.1, on the reverse strand, counting down.
CTGCTTCTCGTTCGACGACGAACACTGCACTTACAACCTGATGTGTTGCGGCTATGTATAATAGCATAAATTTGCCAGTATTTGGCGCGGTTAGGACTAGATTGCTGGACAATAGGGTCTTTATTTCATCCAGTCCGGCCGTGGCCACATCCGTCCACTCGAAGTGTTCGGTGCATCGAAGAAGGCGGTAAAGAGGTAGTGCCTTTTCTCCTAATCGGGAGATAAAGCGACTTATGGCAGCCACACATCCAGTTAGTTTCTGGATATGCTTGAGGTCTGTTGGGATAGCCAACTGCGACAGGGCTCGGATTTTCGCCGAATTTGCTTTGATTCCTCTATTGGAGATGATGAAGCCGAGCAACTTCCTGGAGGGTACGCCGAAAACACATTTTTCCGGGTTGAGCTTGATGTCGTATGTTCGGCGGTTGTCGAACGTAAGTCTCGAGTCATCTATTAAGGTTTCGACGTGTCTTGTTTTTATGACCACGTCGTCCATGTATGCCTCCACTATTTTGCCGATTTGCTTCTCCAGGCATGTTTGAATCATATGTTGATAGGTTGCGCCGGCATTTTTGAGACCGAAAGGCATAGTGTTGAAACAGAAGGGACCATATGGCGTTATGAAGGCCGTTGCAGCTTGGTCGGACTCCGCCATCTTTATTTGATGGTATTCGGAGTATGCGTCGAGGAAACATAGTGAGTTGTGTCCCGCGGTGGCGTCGATGATTTGGTCGATGAGAGGGAGGGGGAAGTGATCCTTGGGGCAAACCTTGTTCAGGTCTTTGAAATCGACACATAGGCGCCAGGATTTGTCCTTCTTTGGTACCATTACCAGATTTTCCATCCAATCCGGATGCTTTATATCTCTAATGAATCCAACCTCAAGTAGCTTGGCTAGCTCTTCTCCCATGGCTTGCCGTTTAGGCTCGGAGAAGCGCCTAAGAATCTGTTTGACTGGCTTGTATCCTTTCAGTATATTGAGGCTGTGTTCAGCCAGCCTGCATGGGATGCCCGGCATGTCTGAAGTATGCCAGGAGAAAATGTCCCAATTCTTGCGTAGAAAGTCTCGAAGTGCGGAGTCCATTGTGGGGCTTAACTGTGTCCCGATGGAAGCTGTCTTTGTGTTGTCCGTTGGATGGACTTGGAATTTGACTATCTCGTCCACGGGCTTGAATGAGGTGGACTTGGGTCGTTTGTCGAATATCATGTCGTCTCTGTCCACTATGGCACGCATCGTTCTTAGTTCTTCGGCCGCTAGGGCTTCGGATAATGCTTCCAGGGCTAGTGCGGCGGTTTTATTTTCGGCGCGGCGTGCGATGTCTGGATCACTGTCTAGAGAGATGATTCCATTGGGTCCGGGCATTTTGAAATTCATGTACCCGTAATGTGGTATAGCTTGAAAGCTCGTGAATGCGTCCCGCCCTAAAAGGGCGTGGTATCCGCTTCCGAACGGGGCCACTTGGAACGTGATTTATTCGGACCTATAATTCTCCGGCGTGCCGAATACCACATCCAATGTGATTTCTCCCGCACACCATGCCTCTCGACTAGGGATAATTCCCCTGAAGGTTGTGCTGCTTTGCTCAATGCGGCTTTGATCAATTTCCATCTTGTTGAGGGTTTCTTCATAGATCAGGTTTAATCCGCTTCCGCCGTCCATGAGTACTTTAGTGAGCAGGAAGCCGTCCACGATTGGGCTAAGGACCAAAGCAGCTGGTTCCCAGACTATTTGGAATTGAGGTTCATCACTGGCACTGAAGGTTATAGCAGTGTCGCTCCATGGATTTATTTTTGCCACGTGGCAGACGTCAGCGAAA
>NW_021211918.1:0-2009 GCF_002162155.2 Triticum dicoccoides | reverse complement strand
ACTTCCGCCCTCAACCACTAGAAACCATTTGTTGTACTCACAGGCCATAATGGTCTTGTACTACATATTTTGTATTTTGCTTGGAATTTCTGTATCAAGTTGGAGCCTCATCAGCTAACAGTAATCCTGGGGCTGATGAGCATGACGGTCTTTTTTCTGGAAATTTATACCCGGAAAACCCGTCATGACAGTCTGCTTCTCGTTCGACGACGAACACTGCACTTACAACCTGATGTGTTGCGGCTATGTATAATAGCATAAATTTGCCAGTATTTGGCGCGGTTAGGACTAGATTGCTGGACAATAGGGTCTTTATTTCATCCAGTCCGGCCGTGGCCACATCCGTCCACTCGAAGTGTTCGGTGCATCGAAGAAGGCGGTAAAGAGGTAGTGCCTTTTCTCCTAATCGGGAGATAAAGCGACTTATGGCAGCCACACATCCAGTTAGTTTCTGGATATGCTTGAGGTCTGTTGGGATAGCCAACTGCGACAGGGCTCGGATTTTCGCCGAATTTGCTTTGATTCCTCTATTGGAGATGATGAAGCCGAGCAACTTCCTGGAGGGTACGCCGAAAACACATTTTTCCGGGTTGAGCTTGATGTCGTATGTTCGGCGGTTGTCGAACGTAAGTCTCGAGTCATCTATTAAGGTTTCGACGTGTCTTGTTTTTATGACCACGTCGTCCATGTATGCCTCCACTGTTTTGCCGATTTGCTTCTCCAGGCATGTTTGAATCATATGTTGATAGGTTGCGCCGGCATTTTTGAGACCGAAAGGCATAGTGTTGAAACAGAAGGGACCATATGGCGTTATGAAGGCCGTTGCAGCTTGGTCGGACTCCGCCATCTTTATTTGATGGTATTCGGAGTATGCGTCGAGGAAACATAGTGAGTTGTGTCCCGCGGTGGCGTCGATGATTTGGTCGATGAGAGGGAGGGGGAAGTGATCCTTGGGGCAAACCTTGTTCAGGTCTTTGAAATCGACACATAGGCACCAGGATTTGTCCTTCTTTGGTACCATTACCAGATTTTCCATCCAATCCGGATGCTTTATATCTCTAATGAATCCAACCTCAAGTAGCTTGGCTAGCTCTTCTCCCATGGCTTGCCGTTTAGGCTTGGAGAAGCGCCTAAGAATCTGTTTGACTGGCTTGTATCCTTTCAGTATATTGAGGCTGTGTTCAGCCAGCCTGCATGGGATGCCCGGCATGTCTGAAGTATGCCAGGAGAAAATGTCCCAATTCTTGCGTAGAAAGTCTCGAAGTGCGGAGTCCATTGTGGGGCTTAACTGTGTCCCGATGGAAGCTGTCTTTGTGTTGTCCGTTGGATGGACTTGGAATTTGACTATCTCGTCCACGGGCTTGAATGAGGTGGACTTGGGTCGTTTGTCGAATATCATGTCGTCTCTGTCCACTATGGCACGCATCGTTCTTAGTTCTTCGGCCGCTAGGGCTTCGGATAATGCTTCCAGGGCTAGTGCGGCGGTTTTATTTTCGGCGCGGCGTGCGATGTCTGGATCACTGTCTAGAGAGATGATTCCATTGGGTCCGGGCATTTTGAAATTCATGTACCCGTAATGTGGTATAGCTTGAAAGCTCGTGAATGCGTCCCGCCCTAAAAGGGCGTGGTATCCGCTTCCGAACGGGGCCACTTGGAACGTGATTTATTCGGACCTATAATTCTCCGGCGTGCCGAATACCACATCCAATGTGATTTCTCCCGCACACCATGCCTCTCGACTAGGGATAATTCCCCTGAAGGTTGTGCTGCTTTGCTCAATGCGGCTTTGATCAATTTCCATCTTGTTGAGGGTTTCTTCATAGATCAGGTTTAATCCGCTTCCGCCGTCCATGAGTACTTTAGTGAGCAGGAAGCCGTCCACGATTGGGCTAAGGACCAAAGCAGCTGGTTCCCAGACTATTTGGAATTGAGGTTCATCACTGGCACTGAAGGTTATAGCAGTGTCGCTCCATGGATTTATTTTTGCCACGTGGCAGACGTCAGCGAAA
>NW_021211917.1:0-1319 GCF_002162155.2 Triticum dicoccoides | reverse complement strand
GCCCTTGGTACCGACATTGTTGACAACAAAACCCACAGGCTATCCTCTGACATACCTTGTTATCTTGACCGTGCAAATATTAGCGCCTTCACGCTTTTAATCCACATGGTGGGCCCATAACCCACGGTTCCACAGGATCGAAACCTGACTCTCCTGTACACCCTGTTGTCAAAGTTATTCCTCGCGCTTGACTTCTTATGTAATTCACGGGCCACCTGCCAAGTGATCTATTCTGGTATCAGACACAATACGAATTCTCGTTGCTCTGAACCCCTTACACGCATTGTTTCAGGCAACGACGATTTTCTATCCGCTGGAAACTTCCTATGGTGCTTTCTTACTTTGCTCTCGATGTGTTTCATTTGTTCAATTCGAGAGTTACTTTCTACCACCTTCCCCGGTGTTATCGACCAGGTAGTCAACCTTGTAGGGGTCTGCTCTCTCAGAATAACCATCCTTATTCTTTCGTAAGAACGATGGAGATCCTGAAGAAAGGACGACAATTTCATCATGATGCGATGAAGCAGAGAAATGAAGACGTCCATGTAAGGGATCGACCTCTTCGAGAAGAGCAACCGAGACCGAGAAGATCCGTTAGAATTTCACAACCACAAATTTCCCCCTTACACCACCTCTTAAATCTCGGGACGAGATTTCTTGTAGTGGAGGAGAATTGTGACGCCCGGGTAATTAAGCTACAGTGATCCTTTGCTAATGATGCCACGTCACCTCGTTTGTAGTTGCTAATCTCGAGTTAGTTCGAAACCGATTCAAATTCAAATTTAAAATATAGGCAAACGACAAAAGTTTTCAAATAATAAAACTAAAATGTTCTGGTTGTGCCAAATAATGCGTAGGTAATTATGGTGAAGAAAACCACACTTGTATAAAATATGTAAATACTCAACCTGAATAAAATAGTAGCAAAAACAATTAGTTAAATGATTATAAAATAATAAACAATTACAAATGATTTTATATTAGGTGCCAAGTTAATTGCGGTAGCGGCATAAGTATTAAAAATATTTTAGGTGCAACTTGGGTTTTTCATAAACACCGAAATTTAATTAAAACAGAAAAGAAGAAAAGAAATAAAATAGAAAAACAAACTAACAAAAAAAAGAAACCCCCCAAACCCCCGGGCCAACCGACCCAGCTAGCCAACCGGCCGGCCCAGTCGGCCAGCCCACCCCGGCCGGCCCACCTCTCCCCGCATAACCCCCCCACCCCCCAGGCCAACCCTAGCCGCCACCCACTCCCTCCCCCTCGTCCCACTTCTCCCTCGTCCTTCCCCGATCTAGATCGGGGCAACCCCCGAT
>NW_021211916.1:0-2902 GCF_002162155.2 Triticum dicoccoides | reverse complement strand
GGTGGCGTCGTCCTCCCCGTTGAAGTCCCACATGGGGTGGCCTCTATACTGTAGCGGCTGCACCCCTCGCATAATGCATGCGGCCATGACCCCGATCATGGTCAGTCCGGAATGAGCTAACAATCTTATCCGGCACATCAGGTAGCGGACGTCCTTGTCACTTTCCCTCTGAGGGCTCCGTGGACGCCAACTTAGGCGCTTCTTTAGTGGAGCACTGTCGAACTCAGGGAGGCCGGTCCGGATAGGATCCGACAGCGGGACGTCCTCTATGTAAAACCGTTCCGAAGGCCAGTCCTCGGACACCTTCTTTGCGGTTCGGGATAGATATCCGGTCCCGGCGATGTGCCACACTTCGGCTCCGCCCACTTGATATATTGACCCCTTCTTAGAACGGGGCACGAGGCAGAATAGCTCTTTCCACAGCCCGAAATGAGCCTCAACACCCAAGAACAGCTCGCAGAGGGCTACGAAGCCCGCGATATGCAATACGAAGGCAGGCGTGAGATTGTGTAGTTGGAGGCCATAGAACTCCAGGAGCCCCCCGGAGAAATGGATGGATTGGAAATACGAGCCCCCTTATTAAGTAAGGGACGAGGCACACCCGCTCTCCTTTGGAGGGATTAGGGGCACTGTCCGCTTGCTCTCCGCCATTATAGATGGCAAGACCGGCTCGAACCGGGACCATATAGGCCGGGGGGAGAAAACCCTTGGTCTGGAGCATCACTAGCTCGCTATGCGGGATGGAGCATCTCTCCCAATATCCAGGCTAAGGGCTGGAAGGGCGAGAGGAGGAGTTGCGACGGCTGGCCATGGTGGTATGGACCTTTGTCGGATGCGCTCTGATGAACACTCGCGAATGGAAGAAGGTGTGGTTTGGATCTAAATCCTCATCCCCTTAAATGGGCGGCTCATTTGCGCGGCTAGGGGTGTGGATGTGAAAACACTCAGACTTTTCATATTCGTTTGACACATGGGAGACGGCCATTATTGGGCATAGAAGCCGAGGAGCGCAACATTTACAAGAAACCAGACTTTATTCAACAGGTACACGGAATTTGGAGGAGAACCCGCCTTGCAATGCCGAAGACAATCTGCACGTCGGACTCATCGTCATTGAAGCCTGGTTCGGGGGCTACTGAGGGAGTCCTGGATTAGGGGGTGTCCGGATGGCCGGACTATACCTTCAGCCGGACTCCTGGACTATGAAGATACAAGATTGAAGACTTCGTCCCGTGTCCGGAAGGGACTTTCCTTGGCATGGAAGGCAATCTTGGCGATACGGATATGTAGATCTCCTACCATTGTAACCGACTTTGTGTAACCCTAGCCCTCTCCGGTGTCTATATAAACCGGAGGGTTTTAGTCCATAGGACAACATACAAAACAACAATCATACCATAGGCTAGCTTCTAGGGTTTAGCCTCTCTGATTTCGTGGTAGATCTACTCTTGTACTACCCATATCATCAATATTAATCAAGCAGGACATAGGGTTTTACCTCCATCAAGAGGGCCCGAACCTGGGTAAAACTTCATGTCCCCTGCCTCCTGTTACCATCCGGCCTAGACGCACAGTTCCGGACCCCCTACCCGAGATCCGCCGGTTTTGACACCGACACTAAGCACTTCTCCTATGGCAAGAACTACCAATCTAGTTGGCCAAACCAAACGGATAATTCGAAGAGACTTGCAAAGATAACCAATCATACATAAAAGAATTCAGAGAAGATTCAAATATTGTTCATAGATAGACTTGATCATAAACCCACAATTCATCGGTCTCAACAAACACACCGCAAAAGAAGAAGATTACATCGAATAGATCTCCACAAGAGAGTGGGAGAACATTGTATTGAGATCCAAAAAGAGAGAAAAAGCCATCTAGCTACTAACTATGGACCCGAAGGTCTGAGGTAAACTACTCACACTTCATCGGAGAGGCTATGATGATGTAGAAGCCCTCCGTCATGACGGCCCTCTCCGGCGGAGCTCCGGAACAGGCCCCAAGATGGGATCTCGTGGATACAGAAAGTTGCGGCGGTGGAATTAGATTTTTGGCTCCTCTTCTGATTGTTTGGGGGTACGTGGGTATATATAGGAGGAAGGAGTACGTCGGTGGAGGACCGAGGGGCCCACGAGGCAGGGGGCGCGCCCTGTAGGGGGGGGGCGCCCCCTACCCTCATGACCGCCTCCGGTACTTCTTGGAGTAGGGTCCAAGTCTCCTGGGTCTTATCCGAGAAGAAAATCACGTTCCAAAAAAGGATTTTTATGTTTGGACTCCGTTTGATATTCTGTTTCTTCAAAACACTGAAATAGGCAAAAACAACAATTCTGGGCTGGGCCTCCGGTTAATAGGTTAGTCCCAAAAATAATATAAAAGTGGAAAATAAAGCCCAATATAGTCCAAAACAATAGATAATATAGCATGGAGCAATCAAAAATTATAGATACGTTGGAGACGTATCAGGCATCCCCAAGCTTAATTCCTGCTCGTCCTCGAGTAGGTAAATGATAAAAAGAGAATTTTTGATGCAGAGTGCTACTTGGCATAATTTCAATGCAAAATTTCTTAATTGTGGTATGGATATTCAGATTAGAAAGATTCAAGACAAAAGTTCATATGGACATAAAGAATAATAACACTTCAAGCATACTTAAAGTAATTATGTCTTCTCAAAATAACATGGCCAAAGAAAGTTATCCCTACAAAATCATATAGTCTGGCTATGCTCTATCTTCACCACACAAAGTATTTAAATCATGCACAACCCTGATGACAAGCCAAACAATTGTTTCATACTCTAACTTTTTCAAAACTTTTTCAATCTTCACGCAATACATGAGCGTGAGCCATGGACATAGCACTATGTGGAATAGAAGGGTGGTTGTGGAGAAGACAAAAA
>NW_021211915.1:0-1940 GCF_002162155.2 Triticum dicoccoides | reverse complement strand
GGCGGCTCAAGGTGAGAGAGCTTGAGGTACACGACCCGGCGACAAGGTTGATTGAGGTCGACTCGGACCATGCGAGTTTCGGCGTTGAAGACCAAATCCTCCTCTGGGTTGTCATGCTACTGTGCTTTACCCAACTCAGGCTTTGACTTTTGCAACTGATGGTTAATTGGTGAACAAAAAATGAAATGGCGACTCTAACCCTTCTGATCTGGTGAGTTACCGAGGGAAACTTGACACGCCGGGAGTGGAATAGGCCATTGAAGAAGACGATGATGTTGGTAACTTGCGGTAGTCATCATACGACAACCTTAATTCTCTTGAACTTTAAATCTCACAAATCCTAAAATCTGGATTACTAAACTTGAAACTGATGCAAATCCTTTCAAACCGGCTTTTCTTCATCCAGAAATTGCGAACTTCTCGATCCCTAGAAAGATCCCTCCAAGAACTCAACACCACCGTGCACGAGCCCCGCGGTGGGCGCCAACTGTCGTGGATTTGTCACGACAGATGTCCTAGTTTGAGGACTTAGTCGTGAGGCCAACACATCTATGTGGTAGCTTGAGAGGGGTTGATCGGGACGAGAGACACGAGGCAGATCAACACACAAGACAAGGATTTAGATAGCTTCGGGCACCAGGAAATATCATCTGGTAATAGCCCTACATGTTGTTTGTGGCTAGGTCTCATTATGCTCATGAGGGAGTCGCCACATAAGCCGGCTCCCCTTTAGTAGTGTCTAGCCTTAGAGATTATTTTTCCTCTCCCTCTTCGGGTGCCCTGCCCCTCCTTATATAAGTTGAAGGGGTGGGTTACATGTAGAGTCCAACTCGGATTAACACTTAAACTATTCTGACTTCTCTTCAAGGGCTTCTCTCCATGGGCTTCTCACCATGGGCTTCTTAACATCTTGGGATTCTTAACTCCATGCGACTCATGTTCATGGCTAAGTACTTTCTGGGTCATAACTGTCTGCTGGCTTACAATCTGGCTCATAACTGTCCACCGGCTTACAATCTGGCTTATAATCTGGCTTGTAGTCTGGCTTACAACCTGGCTTATAATCTGTCTTATAACTGTCCGCCGGCTTACAATCTGGCTTATAACTGTCTGCCGGCTTACCATCCGCCGGCTTATAATTTGCCGGGTCACCAATGAAACACCAAGTCCCAGCCGGGTCATATCTCCGCCGGGTCATTCCGCGGGGTATATCCCCGACATACCCTCTTCAAGGATTCCCGTAAGTTTTTTTATCTTGTGACGAATGTCAAAGAATTGGTAATATTGGTAAGCGTCAGGAAATGCCTATGAATTATCCTCTTGCTGTTTAAGCATTTGATGTTTGGGGTTTTGGTTACATGGGACCTTTTCCTTCCTCTAATGGGTATACACATATTTTTGCTTGATGTTGATTATGTTACTAAGTGGGTAGAAGCTATTCCAACCAGTAGTGTTGATCACAACACCTCTATTAAAATGTTTAAGGAAGTTATTTTCCCAAGATTTGGAGTCCCTAGATATTTTATGACTAATGGTGATTCATACTTTATTCATGGTGCTTTCTGTAAAATGCTAGCTAAGTATGATTCTAACCATAGAATTGCATCACCCTATCATCCTCAGACTAGTGGTCAAGTTGAACATAGCAATAGAGAAATAAAATTAATTTTACAAAAAAACTGTCAATAGGTCCTGAAAGAATTGGTCTAAGAAATTAGACGATGCACTTTGGGCTTACAGAACAGCTTATAAAAATCCTATGGGTATGTCTCCTTATAAAATGGTTTATGGAAAAGCTTGTCATTTGCTCTTGAGTTAGAACATAATGCATATTGGCCAATTGAAGAACTCAACTATGATTTAAAACTTGTCGGTGAAAAGAGGTAATTTGATATTAGCTCACTAGATGAATGGAGAACCCAAGCTTATGAAAATGCCAA
>NW_021211914.1:0-778 GCF_002162155.2 Triticum dicoccoides | reverse complement strand
TCACCTTGACGTCATCAGGTCAACGGGGCAGATTCAGGTCAAACCTGACCAGTGGGGTCCACTGGTCAGTGACACAACTAATTAACCAAGTTAATTAGCCTTAAGTTAATTCTAACTAAACTGTTTGTGGGGCCGGGGCCCACTGGTCAGCGACTAATCAGCTAACTAACCTAGGTTAATTAGTGTTAAACTAATACTAACTAAAATGTCAGGGGGGTGGCCCACACGTCAGTGACACACGGGGAAGGTCAAACCTGGGTCAACTCGCCGGAGTTGACCCGCGACTCGTCGCCGGCGGAGCCAGAGACGGCGGAGGGGTGCGGGTTTCCTCCTCCGGCGACCAAATGGCCGGCGGAGAGCGTCTACGTGACGCGGGCGCTCGTCCGCGTCGGGTAGTGGCAGCGGCTGGGCCTAAGATGGCCGGAGTCGTCACCGGCGTCGAGCGTGGCGGTCGCCGGAGCTCGGGCGAGCTCGAGGTTGATGCTACGGTGGCCGGGGAGGCTCGTGCGGGGCACCTACGTGTTCCAGGCAGCGCGGGGAGGAAGCTGAGCACGACAGCTGGGCCACTAGGTGGCCGGAGGCACGTCGGCGGCGATCACAGACGGCGGCGGGTTTCGGTCATCAAGGGGGCGACGGCTACGGCAACCAAACGAAGAGGGAAAGAGGGGGAAACGGTGGCGGAGCTCACAGGGGTTGCGACGGTGGCCTCGGGGAGCTCGGGGAGGCGTCGGAGGCGGCGAATCGCCAGCGGTGAGCTTCGGTGGCCGGCGACGGAACG
>NW_021211913.1:0-1269 GCF_002162155.2 Triticum dicoccoides | reverse complement strand
CGCACGACGTAGATGTATGTGGAGCTGGGAAGGCTTATAATATGGTAGCAAAAAGGGTCAGCAATAATCAATTCAGAGATGCAAAGTTGAATAAACGCTCAACGACGGTACTGTGCTGGTCCTAGGCTAGACTGTGCTAGAGACGCGAGCCTAGAACACTAACAAAATCACGGCGCGGCACGTAAACAAGGGAAAAGCACACTCTGAATTTTTTTTTCGCTCTTTTTTTTTTTGCGCTCTTTTTTTTTTTGCGAAAAATCACTATAATGGCGAGTGTCTCAAAACTTTTCCTAGCTCAAATTGACAGGATGGGCACGAAATTTTTTTGACCAATTTTTTTTTTTCGGCTGCCCGGACCCAAAAACTGGAAACGGGTCAAAAAAAACTTCCTATAATGGCACCTGTCTCAAAACACTCAGAAACACCTAAAAATAGGATAGCCAGAAATTTTTTCGAAAAATGCGTTTTCGAAAAATTTTGGGCCTAAAGGGAGCGTGGCTACCCGACTCTTTTTTTTTTTTTTTCGGAACCTACTCCGGCAAGGAAACACGAATCGGAATCTAGATGGATCTCGAAAACAACCCTAATAAGCAAGGAACTCGGATTGGTGGTGGATATATGGCAGCGGTGGTGGTAGCGGTGGTAGTATATGGATATGGATCGGTGGTGGTATATGGACACGGATTGGTGGTGGTATATGGATACGGATTCGGAGCGGTGGTGGTAGATGGCAGGGGCAATGATGATGGTGCGGCGGCGGCGTGACAACTTATGACCAGAACTCGAAACTCTAAAAGACTAGACTCTAAGACCAGCAACTAGACACGACGATGCAACCGCAAATTCAACAAAGCAAAAACCCTAAAAAGATTATGCAAAGGCTCAGATTGGTTCGGATATGATGAACTAACCCTAAATTTTTTTTTGTGGCTTTTTCGTGGACTATAGGTATGAAGAACAGACTCGATCTAAACTACGAAAAACTGTAAAATCTCACCGAGCAACCTGGAAATCTGATACCACTTGATAGAGGCAAAGGTGTCCCGTCTTTCGATGAGATGATGGATATCGCTTTGGTGGAAGTCGACTTTGACGATCCGACTACGAACGTGCGAGGACGTCGCGCCTTAGCAATCGCTAAACCAACTCCGAGAGGTTATTGACCACGCCGGAGCACGATCAACCTGACCACGAGGGTCTGTTTCCTGCGAGCAAACGAAGAACAAGCAAGAAACTGAGATTGCAATCTGGATATTGCGAATATAAGAT
>NW_021211912.1:0-915 GCF_002162155.2 Triticum dicoccoides | reverse complement strand
TTGACTACGACGAGACATTCTCTCCCGTAGCGAAGCTAAAGTCCGTCCGAATCATGTTAGCAATTGCCGCATACTATGATTATGAGATATGGCAGATGGACGTCAAAACAGCATTCCTTAACGGGCATCTTAAGGAAGAACTGTATATGATGCAGCCGGAAGGTTTTGTCGATCCTCGGAACGCTAACAAAGTATGCAAGCTCCAGCGATCCATTTATGGACTGGTGCAAGCATCTCGGAGTTGGAACATTCGCTTTGATGAGATGATCAAAGCGTTTGGGTTTATGCAGACTTATGGAGAAGCCTGCGTTTACAAGAAAGTGAGTGGGAGCTCTGTAGCATTTCTCATATTATATGTAGATGACATACTCCTGATGGGAAATAATATAGAATTTCTGGACAGCATTAAGGCCTACTTGAATAAGTGTTTTTCAATGAAGGACCTAGGAGAAGCTGCTTATATATTAGGCATCAAGATCTATAGAGATAGATCGAGACGCATCATAGGTCTTTCACAAAGCACATACCTTGATAAGATTTTGAAGAGATTCAGAATGGATCAGTCCAAGAAGGGGTTCTTGCCTATGTTACAAGGTATGAGACTGAGCTCAGCTCAGTCACCGACCACGGCAAAAGATAAAGAAGAGATGAGTGTCATCCCCTATGCTTCAGCCATAGGATCTATTATGTATGCCATGCTGTGTACCAGACCCGATGTAAACCTTGCCGTAAGTTTGGTAGCAAGATACCAAAGTAATCCCGGCAAGGAACACTGGACAGCGGTCAAGAATATCCTGAAGTACCTGAAAAGGACGAAGGACATGTTTCTTGTTTATGGAGGAGACGAAGAGCTCGTCGTAAAGGGTTACGTCGACGCTAGCTTCGACTCAGATCTGGATGACTCTAAGTCACAAA
>NW_021211911.1:0-1940 GCF_002162155.2 Triticum dicoccoides | reverse complement strand
GAGTGTTGGACGCCACTGCTTGCACTTCTTGTTGTTGTTGTCGTCTGCTGCGCCTGTCGTCGGCCACGCTGGTGAACACGACATAGGCTCCGAGTTCCTCTGGGTACTCGTCTTGTATGGCACCGACTGGTCGGGCCGCCGGCTGCTGGGGCTGAGGAGGCGGCGGTCCGGCAGGCGGAGGAGGCAGGAGTCCATCTCCCTTGGCGATTCTGGTGAGCTAGTGACACTTCTGAGTGGTGTGGTTGGATGGCTTCGCACCACTATCGAACTTGTAGGGTGCATCTAAGGTTTTCTCGTAAGAGAAAGCAGGCAACCAATTGGACTTGCCGCCCTTCTGCCGCTTGGGGGGCGGCTGCCCTTCTGGCTGCTGATCCTCGACCATTGCTACCTGCCAGCTGGTGGAAGCCGGCTGGGTGGCCTTCCGCTTGTTATCACCTGGTTGCTGTCGCCGACTGGTGTCACCAGCCGGAGTCCGAGGGGCCTGAGGTGCCACCTTGCCGGACGCATCAACCAGAATTTCTGCCTTCATGGAGGAGTCGGCCGTGACGTGCTTGTCGGCGATGACCAGCAGCTCATCGAGGGTCTCGGGCTCGTCATAGAGGAATCGATGCTTGAGGAGGGTGCCCTCTCAGCACCCGGCGGTGAAGTACTCGATCGCCTACACATTGTGCACGCCTTTGCAGGAATTGCGCAGCTCGGTCCAGCACGTGAGGTAGTCGCGAGTTGACTCTGTGGGCCCTTGGATGCACAAGGAGAGTGGTCGGGGCTTGGGAGCCCACTTGTAGGTGCTGGTGAAGTTGCGGATGAAGACCTTAGTGAAATCAACCCAGCTGTTGATGTTGCGGGGCTTCAGGCTATTGAGCCATGCCCGGCAGTGCCTTGAAGCATGAGCAGGACGTATTTCACAGCAACGCGCTTGTTGCCGTTTGCTATACTGACGGCCGTGGAGTAGTCGACCAGCCAGTCCTCCGGCTTCACGGAGCCGGTGTACTTGGGCGTGTCTCGCGGGAGGGTGAACCCCTTGGGGAAGGGCTCATCTCGGATTCGGGGGCCGAAACAGGGCAGGCCCAGCACATCTTCTTCTTCAAGTGCCAGGGATCAATTGAGGCGATCGATCAGATGGCGAGCATCATTCTCTCCGACTCCCTCTCGACGTCCATGGTGGTCGCCGAGTGTCGGATGCGAGATAGGAGGCGGAGTGGGGTACCTCGCTCCACGAGGCGGGGGAGGCGGTAGGTCGCCTCGCCGCTCTACTGCACGAGGGCGGCCGTCCTCGTCCCGCTCGATGGAGAGGCGCGTCCGACTGCGGCTGGCAGCCGGCTCGTTCCCGTTTCCTCCACGGGCGCCACCAGTTGGCGTCCGAGAGGTCGCCCCATGATCTTGGCATGGGGGCGGCTCGTTGTTTCGCCGGGGTGGGACTTCAGCGCGGCAGGCGGCCTCGTGTTGTGCGGCAGCCGCATCTAGGAGCTGATGGACTCGCTCCTTCATGTGGCGGCGCTCGTCGCCATCGTATTTGTCCATCTCATCCGTTACCGCTTGGGCGGCCCGGATATTCTCTGCAGGCGTGGCGTAGATGGGGCGCTCTGCCCTGAACATGCTGGCGATGGTCGTGCCACGTTGCCGAATTGTGCCGAGGCGACTAGGCCCCCCAAGAGCTAGTGTGCCGCCTACAGCCCGGTCCATATCGCGCCGGTAGGCGTCCGAAAGCCGACGCATGCTGGCCAGGCGGCCAACATTTTCGAGAAGCTGGAGGCGGCGTGCCTCCAGCGCCTCAGTGTCCGCACCCTCGGGAATGGGCGCCGTGAGGTCGCGCAGAGCAGCGTCGAGGGGATCTTGAGCATGCCCGTCCGAGTGCTCCTCACTGTTGATGATGAGTACCTCCGTGACGGTGCTCCCGCCACTATACTCGCGAGGAGGCGGCTCGTCGTAGACCACCACGT
>NW_021211910.1:0-954 GCF_002162155.2 Triticum dicoccoides | reverse complement strand
TGCGCTTACGTGTCGATCATCAACAATCGCAGTTTGGGCCGATTTTGGCCCGTTTCTTGCACTATTAATTAGTTTTGGGCGTCCCGCAGTGATTTCCACGATTGACGAACTCCGTGGTGCGTTTACATGTAAGTCATCAACACACAATTTTGGTCGACTCTGGTCCATTTCGTGCACGATTATTCACCATTTTGGCGTCCCAGAGCGATTTCCATGATTGACAATTCCCGGGGTGCGTTTGCGTGTCTGTCCTCAACACTCACAGTTTGGGCCAATTCTGACGCGATTCGAGGACTATTACTCAACATTTAGGGGTCCCGAAGCGATTTCCATAGTTGTTGAACCCCAAAATGCGTTTACGTGCCGGTCATGAACACTCACAGTTGTGGCCGATTCTGGCCCGTTTCATGGACTATTACTCATTGTTTGGGGTCCCGGTGTGACTTGCGCAATTAACAAACCCCGGGGTGCGTTTACGTGTCGATCATCAATACTCGCAGTTTCGGCCGATTCGGGCTCGTTTTGTGGCACTCGCAGTTTTGGCCGATTCTGGCCCATTTCTTGGACTATTACTTAGTTTCGGGGGGTCCTGGAGTGATTTCCACAATTTACGAACCCCGTGGTGCGTTTACGTTTCGGTCATCAACACTCACAATTTTGGCCGATTCTGGTCCGTTTCGTGCACTATTACTCGCCGCTTTGGGGTCCCAGAGCGATTACCATGGTTGTTGAACTCCAAGGTGCACTTACGTGTCTGTCATCAACATTCATAGTTTTTGCCAATTCTGGCCCGTTTCTTGGACTATTACTCTGTTTTGGCGTCCCGGTGTGATTTCCATGATTGACGAACACCGGGGTGCGTTTATGTGTCGGTTAGAAACACTCGCATTTTGGGCCGCTTCTGGCCCGTTTCGTCGACTATTACTCACCGTTTTGGGGCCCCAAAGCGATTTC
>NW_021211909.1:0-634 GCF_002162155.2 Triticum dicoccoides | reverse complement strand
GCGTCGGGAGAGGAGAGGGGAAGGGGATCTAGGGCGAGGGAGAGGGCGAGGGATGGAGAGGGAGAGGGCGAGGGCGAGCAGTGGGTCAGGGCAGCGGCGGCGGCGGCGGTGGATCGAGAGGGAGAGGGAACTGGCGAGGGGGAGAGGGAAGGGGGGATCGGGCGAAGGGGGAGAGGGAAGGGGGGATCGGGCACAATACTAATGGCGCACCTCACCGTGGTGCGCCATTAGTGTATCCATACTAATGGCGCACCTCACCGTGGTACGCCATTAGTATTTTTTTTATTTCAACTCGAGCCAACAGGTTATGTACCACCAGAACTGATCCACATCAAGTCCCCTCTACTAGCTCGACTGGTCAGCAGCCAGTTCTCACACCAGGAGGTCCTGGGTTCGACTCCCAGGCTCCACAAATTTTTTTAGCATTTAAAAAGTTGTTTGATACTTATTTGTGTTTAAATATGTTCAAACTTGTTTAAGTAATAACAGTAATATTTTTTTATAAGACAGTAGCATTTAAAAAGCTGTTTGATACTTATTTATTTTATAAGACGGTGCGCGGGGTGCGGGTGCTCGGCGGCGGCGGTTGAGTAGGGGAATCGAGGGTGCGGGGGGTCGGCGGCGGCGGCCGGTG
>NW_021211908.1:0-1575 GCF_002162155.2 Triticum dicoccoides | reverse complement strand
TCATTACCCTGACCAACTTGGCAGTATGGCCGGGTACATCTAGGCATCGAGTCAGGCGAACCACTTGATTGAGGTCGCGAGTGGCCATCTGAAAGCACAATCATAATGCAAAGGCATTAGAATTTCTAGCGAAATTTCGGCAGCATAACAGCTGTAAATGCTCAAGAAGGATTTTGAGACATTTGACAAAGGATTTCATACACACTCAACATCATCATATCAAAGTTCTGAATCCATTCTAACAACATAATGTGGTAGTAGAACTGAACTAGGCTTGTATCCATCAAACTTATAAGGTACTACTGATTAGTAACACGTGATCCTGATAGAGAGAATAGATCCTAATTCCTTATCCCCCGGTAGAAGAATGGACTGACTCAGATCAGAATGTCATAAGATAAAGGAGTAAAAAGAGCCTTACGTTCCATCCCACAAACAATTCCCCTACATATAACTAAAGAATTTCTAGACTCAACATCGACTAGTTTGGCTTGGAGAACCTACAGGCAGTCCGGCTCTGATGCCAACGCTGTCAGGACCCCGACTCGATGTCACATCGATCTAGCCGGTAACACCTCATATCACTTTGCGGCCTCACGCACGGTATCCCCACGGGTGTCGCCTTACCTCTGCCCGGGACCGTTTGCGCCTTTTGGCTCACGTTTATGATGGTGTCGCTAGCATCCATATGATAAAGAGCCCGGGCTAACATGACTAGTCGTAAACCCAAAGTGGCACAGACTTACAGGGACAGGCATCCATGACCCAGCTTTGAACGTGTCGGTCATCAGCAAGTGGGTCCGGGCTGTAGCACTGGGCTAGCAGGACTCCGGTACTCAAAGCGTGACATTTCCCCGAAGGGACAGACACAGGAACGAAGAAGGACACATGCCGGCCAGCCTAAGTGTTCCAGAGCAGTAGCAAGCTACCATGGCTCAGTGGTAACACTAGGAGACATTTCCCGGTAAGAGAGGCTACTAAAGATAAACAACTAGATAGTCAGATCCCACACATACCAAGCATTTCAATCATACACACAGTATGCTCGATATGTGCAAATACAACGAAGCATCACAACATGACTCTACGACTCAAGTACTTTATTTAAGGCTCAGGAAGCCATACATAACATTCACAAAGGTACGGGTCTCACGACCCAACATACAAGTCATACAGTCATACAAACCAGCAGCGGAAGTAACTTGTCTGAGTACAGACAACTAGTAAAATAAAAGAGGCTTGGAAAGCCTAGCTATACTACGTGGTCCTTCACAAGCTCAGGGTCACCACCTGGGTCTTTAGCCTACTCGTTGATGTCAACGTCTACATAGAACCCATCAGAAGGGGTTGCAGCGTCTTCTGTAAAAATGTAAATTATAGCAACATGAGTACAAAGGTACTCAGCAAGACTTACATCAGATCCTACATACATGCATATTATCAAGAAGGGTTGGTGGAGTTATTGCAGCAAGCCAGCTTTGACTCTTGGCTAGGCTATCCTACGATACTCCAACTTGAAATGGTTTTGCGCACACGAGTCCACTACTCACCACTTCAATACACTACCGAGGATCC
>NW_021211907.1:0-1391 GCF_002162155.2 Triticum dicoccoides | reverse complement strand
CACTATATGCGTGAGTGTCCCCAGACCAACCCCAACCAGTCTGCTAAAGCTGTTGGCCGTGGCAAGCCGACAGGAAAAGTATTCCACGCCAAGCCGGTCACCGCTACACGTGGCCATGTCAACTGTATCTCTGCCGAAGAAGCTCAAGAGGATCCCAACGTCGTTCTCGGTACGCTTCTTGTTAATTGCCACCCGGCATCTGTTCTTTTCGATACAGGAGCCTCTCATTCTTTTATATCTGAAAACTATGCTCGCTTGCATAACGTCGCATTCGGTGATATGCCAACCTCTATGGTAATTCAAACTCCGGGATCCAAATGGCAAACTTCTAGAGTAAGCCATGGAAATGAAATCCAAGTCGACAGACTTGTTTTCCTTGCCTCTTTGATAGCCCTTAAATTTTCAGATATCAATATCATTTTGGGTATGGACTGGATGTCAGCTCATCATGCCAAAATTGATTGCTTCTCTAGGACTGTTCAACTCACTCACCCTTCGGGCAAGATAGTCAATGTCTTGACTCGAATAGCCAAGCGACAATTATATTCTCTTAACGCCAGCCCTTTGCCAGACCTTGAGGACATTCCGGTAGTCCGTGACTTCCCGGATGTCTTTCCAGAGGAATTGCCAGGTGTTCCACCTGACAGGGATGTTGAGTTCGTAATAGACCTCATTCCAGGAACCGTTCCGATTGCTAGAAGACCCTATAAGATGGCACCACTAGAACTAGCCGAGCTTAAGAAACAACTCGATGAGTCCTTGAAAAAGGGTTTCATCCGACCTAGCTCTTCTCCGTGGGCTTGCCCCGTCCTATTCGTCAAGAAGAAGGATGGTACGGACCGGATGGTTGTAGATTACCGACCTGTCAACTTGGTCACAATCAAGAGCAAATATCCGCTTCCCAGGATCAACGACCTGTATGATCAGCTCGCTGGATCCTCAGTCTTCTCCAAGATGGATTTGAGGTTGGGCTACCATCAAATCAAAATCAGAAATGGGGACATTCCTAAAACGGCCTTTGTTACTCGTTATGGCCAATACGAGTACACCGTCATGTCCTTCGGTTTAACCAACGCTCCAGCCACCTTTTCTCGGTTAATGAACTCAATCTTCATGGAGTATTTGGATAAATTCGTTGTAGTTTACCTCGATGATATACTCATCTACTCCAAGAACGAGGAAGAACATGCCGAACATCTAAGGCTAGTGTTGCAGAAACTTCGAGAGCATCGCCTTTATGCCAAATTTTCTAAATGTGAATTCTGGTTGCCAGAAGTGACCTATCTGGGTCATGTAATATCTGGTAAAGGTATTGCTGTTAACCCCGAGCGAGTTCAAGCCGTCCTTAATTGGACTCCACCTGAATCGGTCAAGCAAGTTCGGAGTTTTCT
>NW_021211906.1:0-660 GCF_002162155.2 Triticum dicoccoides | reverse complement strand
CCGAGCTCGTTCGGGTCCTCATAGTCGAAGAGCAAGACGACGGCGGTCCTCCTGGGCGCCTCGGTTGGTCGTGGGGAGGCTGGTGGCCACGTGCTTCGCGGGTCGGGGGGCGCGGGGGCGGCGACGCGGGGGAGCGGGGGCGGCGGCGCGGGGGAGCCGGAGCGGGTGTGGCGAGGGATGGAAGGGGATCTGGCGAGGGAGAGGGAAGGTGGTATCGGGCGAAGGGCCGGGTATCCAGCTATAGAGGGGGGAATGTTAGTAATGGCGCACCGTCGAGGGGTGCGCCATAAAAACACTCATAGCAATGGCGCACCATTCTCCGGTGCGCCATTAGTAACTTTTTTTCTGATAGCAATGGCGCTCCCTCCTCTGGTGCGCCATTAGTAACTTCTTTTTTTTCATTATTTCTTGTTGCATCTAATAATTTGTTTTTTTTATCAAATTTGTTATTTTCATGAGGACTAGAACAAAATATATCATCAAATATCACCAAATTTGTTTTTTGAATATCATCAACTTTGTTTTTTATTTTTAATTGAAAATATCATCAAATTTGTTATTTGAAAATATCATCAAATTTGTTATTTGAAAATATTATCAAAAAGCGGGGGAGGGTGCGGGGTGTCAGCGGCCGCGGTGGAGCGGGCCGGGGGAGGGTGT
>NW_021211905.1:0-1259 GCF_002162155.2 Triticum dicoccoides | reverse complement strand
AATATAAATAACATAATAATGATTTAAATGCATCGATTAAATCATTTGTTCAAGTAAGAAAATCACAAATATTGTAATGGCACCATGAAAATGTTGTTGTGGCTTACCCTAGTGCAGATGAGGTTCACAAGCCTCCTGGTGATCCTCAAGACAAGCCTCACCCTCTGAAAATAATTTTAAACACAAGAAGAAAATATCAAGAACCCTTCTAAAATTCACCAGAAAATCTAGATAGCATAGAAAAATCTGATCTTTGGTGAGCTGCTAGATTTCTGTACAAAGAACACAATGCAAAAAGAACCAATTCATTTGGACTTATGGTTAAAACGTTTTGGCTGTTTGAAGCTCTCTGGAAAAATATGAATTTGAACTTAAATAAAAACAGACTGGGGGGTGACGTCAAGGCGTAAAGCCGCGGGGTGCCACCACTCGTACCGCTTCGCGCGCGTACTGAGTGGCTGACTAGTGGGCCCCGCTAGTCAGGTGAGGTGGAGGGGGAGAAGGAAACAAAGGACAGCGCGGCGTCATCGGAGCACATGCCGGCGGCGAGGGCTTCTTGACCAAAACAAGAGGGAGGGATCGAGAGAGGAGACGGAGGCCCACCTGCCCATACCCGTAGAGTAGCTAGGGGTGGTCGGACAGCGTCGGAATCGACCTCTCTAGCGGAGGCAGAGAGCGGAGGTCACCATAGACAAAGACGACGGCGAACAGAGGCAACTCCAGGGGCTCCTACTACGCGGAACAGCGCCACCGACGAGCGACGAAGGCCCTGGAAGGGTTGCCCAGGCCTGGGAGGGGATGGAGCTACGGAAACGACCCGAGGGGATCACCGACGAGCTAAAACTCGGGGATGGCGGCCCGCGGCCTGCCCGGCCGGGCTACGGTTTCTACAAGATCGTGGAGTGTGTGGGAGAGGTGGATGGTGCTCGAGGAGGCTGGGGAGGGCTTTATTTATAGCCGAGCATCGAGGGGGGGTCGGGCTCTGCTGGTGGACACCTAGACACGGTTCCCGGCGACAATCGGCGTCAATGAGAGGTGGAGAAGGCAACGCAGGTCACGCGAGGACTGTGGGCGAACGGGGACGAGCACAGGGGCACTGGGGTGATGACGAGCACAGTGCACACCGCACTATTACGTTGGTCGGACCGTGTCCGTGCTTGCTGCGGCGAGCTCTGGCATCGGCGAGTGCCAGGAGGGAGTTAAGAGAGCTTGGACGAAGATTGTGGCGAAGTTTGGCAAGGCTGGGCAGGCGGGGAAGC
>NW_021211904.1:0-1259 GCF_002162155.2 Triticum dicoccoides | reverse complement strand
AATATAAATAACATAATAATGATTTAAATGCATCGATTAAATCATTTGTTCAAGTAAGAAAATCACAAATATTGTAATGGCACCATGAAAATGTTGTTGTGGCTTACCCTAGTGCAGATGAGGTTCACAAGCCTCCTGGTGATCCTCAAGACAAGCCTCACCCTCTGAAAATAATTTTAAACACAAGAAGAAAATATCAAGAACCCTTCTAAAATTCACCAGAAAATCTAGATAGCATAGAAAAATCTGATCTTTGGTGAGCTGCTAGATTTCTGTACAAAGAACACAATGCAAAAAGAACCAATTCATTTGGACTTATGGTTAAAACGTTTTGGCTGTTTGAAGCTCTCTGGAAAAATATGAATTTGAACTTAAATAAAAACAGACTGGGGGGTGACGTCAAGGCGTAAAGCCGCGGGGTGCCACCACTCGTACCGCTTCGCGCGCGTACTGAGTGGCTGACTAGTGGGCCCCGCTAGTCAGGTGAGGTGGAGGGGGAGAAGGAAACAAAGGACAGCGCGGCGTCATCGGAGCACATGCCGGCGGCGAGGGCTTCTTGACCAAAACAAGAGGGAGGGATCGAGAGAGGAGACGGAGGCCCACCTGCCCATACCCGTAGAGTAGCTAGGGGTGGTCGGACAGCGTCGGAATCGACCTCTCTAGCGGAGGCAGAGAGCGGAGGTCACCAGAGACAAAGACGACGACGAACAGAGGCAACTCCAGGGGCACCTACTACGCGGAACAGCGCCACCGACGAGCGGCGAAGGCCCTGGAAGGGTTGCCCAGGCCTGGGAGGGGATGGAGCTACGGAAACGACCCGAGGGGATCACCGACGAGCTAAAACTCGGGGATGGCGGCCCGCGGCCTGCCCGGCCGGGCTACGGTTTCTACAAGATCGTGGAGTGTGTGGGAGAGGTGGATGGTGCTCGAGGAGGCTGGGGAGGGCTTTATTTATAGCCGAGCATCGAGGGGGGGTCGGGCTCTGCTGGTGGACACCTAGACACGGTTCCCGGCGACAATCGGCGTCAATGAGAGGTGGAGAAGGCAACGCAGGTCACGCGAGGACTGTGGGCGAACGGGGACGAGCACAGGGGCACTGGGGTGATGACGAGCACAGTGCACACCGCACTATTACGTTGGTCGGACCGTGTCCGTGCTTGCTGCGGCGAGCTCTGGCATCGGCGAGTGCCAGGAGGGAGTTAAGAGAGCTTGGACGAAGATTGTGGCGAAGTTTGGCAAGGCTGGGCAGGCGGGGAAGC
>NW_021211903.1:0-632 GCF_002162155.2 Triticum dicoccoides | reverse complement strand
ATTCCCCTACTCAACCGCCGCCGCCGACCCCCCGCACCCCGCGCACCCTCCCCCGCTCCACCGGCATTACTGTTTGATGATATTTTTTAAAAAATTATTACTGTCTTATAAAAAAAATATAACTGTTATGATTTAAACAAGTTTGAACATATTTAAACACAAATAAGTATCAAACAGCTTTTTAAATGCTAAAAAAATTTTGTGGAGCCTGGGAGTCGAACCCAGGACCTCCTGGTGTGAGAACTGGCTACTGACCAGTCAAACTAGTAGAGGGGACTTGATGTGGATCAGTTCTGGTGGTACATAACCTGTTGGCTCGAGTTGAAATAAAAAAATACTAATGGCGCACCACGGTGAGGTGCGCCATTAGTATGGATGTACTTATGGCGCACCGAGGGGTGGTACGCCATTAGTATTGTGCCCGATCCCCCCTTCCCTCTCCCCCTTCGCCCGATCCCCCCTTCCCTCTCCCCCTCGCCAGTTCCCTCTCCCTAGCTCGATCCACCGCCGCCGCCGCTGCTGCCCTGACCCACTGCGCCGCAGCTGCCCACGCGCCCCCGCCGCCTCCCTCTCCCCTTCCTCCCCCTCGAGCCCGCACCGTCCGCCCAAACCTAACCCGACGCTGCTGCCCC
>NW_021211902.1:0-1498 GCF_002162155.2 Triticum dicoccoides | reverse complement strand
CGTCAAGGAACACTGTGCCTAACCCGGGGGCATGTCTAGCTTGCTAGCCGTCCCTCGTGTTGCAAAGCTATTTAATCCACACGACTCTCGGCAACGGATATCTCGGCTCTCGCATCGATGAAGAACGTAGCGAAATGCGATACCTGGTGTGAATTGCAGAATCCCGCGAACCATCGAGTCTTTGAACGCAAGTTGCGCCCGAGGCCACTCGGCCGAGGGCACGCCTGCCTGGGCGTCACGCCAAAACACGCTCCCAACCACCCTCAACGGGAATCGGGATGCGGCATCTGGTCCCTCGTCTCTCAAGGGACGGTGGACCGAAGATTGGGCTGCCGGCGTACCGCGCCGGACACAGCGCATGGTGGGCGTCCTCGCTTTATCAATGCAGTGCATCCGGCGCGCAGCTGGCATTATGGCCTTTGAACGACCCAACAAACGAAGCGCACGTAGCTTCGACCGCGACCCCAGGTCAGGCGGGACTACCCGCTGAGTTTAAGCATATAAATAAGCGGAGGAGAAGAAACTTACAAGGATTCCCCTAGTAACGGCGAGCGAACCGGGAGCAGCCCAGCTTGAGAATCGGGCGGCTGTGCCGTCCGAATTGTAGTCTAGAGAGGCGTCCTCAGCGACGGACCGGGCCCAAGTCCCCTGGAAAGGGGCGCCTGGGAGGGTGAGAGCCCCGTCCGGCCCGGACCCTGTCGCCCCACGAGGCACCGTCAACAAGTCGGGTTGTTTGGGAATGCAGCCCAAATCGGGCGGTAGACTCCGTCCAAGGCTAAATACAGGCGAGAGACCGATAGCGAACAAGTACCGCGAGGGAAAGATGAAAAGGACTTTGAAAAGAGAGTCAAAGAGTGCTTGAAATTGCCGGGAGGGAAGCGGATGGGGGCCGGCGATGCGCCCCGGCCGTATGCGGAACGGCTCTTGCTGGTCCGCCGCTCGGCTCGGGGTGTGGACTGTTGTCGGCCGCGCCGGCGGCCAAAGCCCGGGGGCCCTAGGTGCCCCCGGTGGCCGTCGTCGGCACGGCCGGCACCCGCGCGCCTAAAGGCGTGTCCCTCGGGGCACTGCGCTGCAACGGCCTGCGGGCTCCCCATCCGACCCGTCTTGAAACACGGACCAAGGAGTCTGACATGCGTGCGAGTCGACGGGTTCTGAAACCTGGGATGCGCAAGGAAGCTGACGAGCGGGAGGCCCTCACGGGCCGCACCGCTGGCCGACCCTGATCTTCTGTGAAGGGTTCGAGTTGGAGCACGCCTGTCGGGACCCGAAAGATGGTGAACTATGCCTGAGCGGGGCGAAGCCAGAGGAAACTCTGGTGGAGGCTCGAAGCGATACTGACGTGCAAATCGTTCGTCTGACTTGGGTATAGGGGCGAAAGACTAATCGAACCATCTAGTAGCTGGTTCCCTCCGAAGTTTCCCTCAGGATAGCTGGAGCCCATTACGAGTTCTATCAGGTAAAGCCAATGATTAGAGGCATTGGGGACGCAACGTCCTCG
>NW_021211901.1:0-799 GCF_002162155.2 Triticum dicoccoides | reverse complement strand
TTCAATGTGCTTTATATCCTAGTTATACTACTGCAGGAAAGGAGGATCATCATACACATATATATGTATAGCAATTGACAGGAGCTTCATCATTTTTAGTAACAACAATACATATATAGCAATTGGAAGCAAACAGATGTACACATAAGATAGAAATGTAGTGCTGAAAGTTTAATGCTTACAAAAGACTTGCTGAAATAGTGAAAAATATGGAGTCACCAAGCTGGCTAAGAAACTCCCAAAGTCCACTAGCAAATCCAAGATCTAATCCTGTTACACACATCATAACAATTTAAGATAATTAGGATAAGGATAGTAGGAAATGAAAAAGAAAGAGCTCAAAAAACAATCACAACAGAAAAATAATAAAAACCTAGTCCTAGAAGAAAATAAATCCTAAAAGAAAAGAAATCCTAAAATCTGGAGCAAGTCCTAGCAGTAGTAGTCCAACTATATGGCCACCACTACTACTCCTATCTCTGTTTAGCATCATCAATACAGGCTTTGTACACACACGCACACAAAGTCCATACGGCTTTGTACACACATGCACACAAAGCACACGGCCATGGCCATGGCCATGACCGCCAGTAGCTGCAGCGCTAGCAACATTAGCAAGCAGCGGCCGCGGTGCAGCTAGCAACAGGCGGCGGTAATAGAGCAGCAGCGGTGATGGGCGCAGGTGACTGCAGGAGGATGCGGGCGAAGCGGCCAGAGGGCGCGGGGGCGGAGCGAGCTCGGGTCAGGCGGGCAGCAGCGTCTACGGCGATGGATCCACGCGAAGGAAGAAGGGGATCGA
>NW_021211900.1:0-1638 GCF_002162155.2 Triticum dicoccoides | reverse complement strand
TGTATTAGCTGAATGTTTTCCAATTTTGATATACTTTGTATTGAATTTGGCAAAAAGTTTCCGTTGATATACGACGCGACAACTATTGTTGCGCATGGCATGTTAGCCATGCTTAAGCCATGACATGATTGCGCGACGACGAAGGCCATCTGACAGCTGCAAGCCTGCTCAAGTAATATCAAGGATTAAGAAAAATGTTAGTGGATCTTAACAATGTTCTTAAATTAGAAATATGTGCAGGAATTCAAAACAATATTCTATAAACATCTGAGGGGGTAACAAACATGGAGGTTGTGCTTGACCATGTGCCTCGGAAAGTCACGACTGCCATGAACAATATTCTACACGCTCCCTACACTAGTGCAGAGGTGAAAATAGCGCTCTTTCAAATGTTCCCCACAAAAGCTCCCGGGCCGGATGGCTTCCCTGCATATTTTTATCAGAGGCATTGGGATGTGTGTGGTGAAGAGATTACTAAGGCGGTGTTGAAGATTGTCAGGGGGGAGGAAAGTCCGGAGTGCATTAACGATACTTTTCTGGTTTTAATACCGAAGGTACTGAATCCAACACTCCTCACTCAATTCAGACCAATTAAGTTGTGCAATGTTTTGTATAAAATTGCTTCAAAAGTAGTGGCGAACAGATTGAAGCAAATCTTGCCTGATATTATCTCTGAAGAACAATCTGCTTTCATTCCTGGAAGATTGATCACAGATAGCATCAGTTGCGTCTATGAATGCCTCCGTTTCATGAAAAGGAGCAAATCTAAATCTAATAGTCATTGTGCTTTGAAGTTGGATATGATGAAAGCTTATGACAGGCTAGAATTGACATATCTGGAGGCAATTGTGATCATGCTTGGCTTTGCAAGATTATGGATTGGTGTTGTAATGGGCATGATCAAGTCAGTATCATTCTTAGTTCTTTTTAATGGAGAGAAACTAGACCAATTTAAACCCACCAGGAGTATTCGACGGGGAGACCCAATCTCCCCTTATCTCTTTTTGATTGCAGTGGAGGGCCTCTCGTGCCTCTTGAAATCGGAATCTCAATCATCGCATTTTGTGGGAGTACAAGTGGCTCCGACAGCTCCGGCTGTTAACCACCTTCTCTCTGATGATGATAGCATGTTGCTATTCAAAGCGAGTAATGAGGGGGCAAATACAGTGTCAAACTTGTTGACTATCTACTGTAATGCTTCAGGCTAGCGAGTGAATAATTCAAAATCATCAATATTTTTCAGCAAAGGATACCCTCAATCTGTTTGAGATGGTATAAAAATTTCTCTGGATGTCCATAATGAACAATTGAGTGAGAGGTACCTTGGCATGCCCACTGATGTGGGTCACTCAAAAAATGGAACCTTTAAATATCTGAGGGATAGAGTATGGGACAAGATCAAGGGATGGATGGAGAAGCTATTGTCTTATGCGGGTAAAGAGGTGCTTATTAAAGCAGTAGCTCAAGCTATTCCTGTTTATTCTATGGCTTGTTTCAGGTTGCCGCGTGGCATTTGTGAGAATGTGATGTCAATGATCCGCCAGTTTTGGTGGGGAAGCAAGCGAGGCAAGAGGAAGCCTTGTTGGGTCTCATGGGAGGTTTGCACTAAACCAAAATGCCTGGGAGGACTAGGATTTT
>NW_021211899.1:0-2951 GCF_002162155.2 Triticum dicoccoides | reverse complement strand
GGTGTAGACCACGACCTACCTAAACACTTAAGCCTCTAGTCCAGGTTTATCGCCTATCCAGGTTCCATCCGCAGGGAGTCCGGCCGAGGTTTCCCATACGGCCCCGAACGATGTGAACAGGGTTCCCGAGATACCTAACGGGTATTCGGTACACCGTGCCACGTACCTACCGCATCACAGCCCACCCCTACGGTCAGCGCTGTCCACGGCCTCCAGTAGGCTACAAACACCAGAAACTACTTGCAACTCCTGGACAGAGAGCTAGGGTGAATAAGAAGTCGAGCGGGGTCATATTTCAGGGCCCAATGCATGGTAGTAGCTGTATCTTAAATCACACATACAGATCTCAGTGCTTAAGGTCGGCTTCAATGAAACAACCCACCATGTACTCCTACATGGCCTCTCATCGATACCTTTACCAAATCGTGTTCATCACACCGCTCTCATTACCGACATAATCATTTCACTCTAGCCCATCACCCAGATGAACCAGACCTGACACGACTCTAAGCATAGCAGGCATAGCAAGGTAGGAACAACACATACATATGGCTCAATCAACTCCTACACATGCTAGTGGGTTTCATCTAGTTACTGTGGCAATGACAGGTCATGCAGAGGAAATGGGTTCAACTACCGTAGCACACAGCAGTTTGAAACGCGTTGTCTTAATGCAGTAAAAGAGAGCAGGAGCGAGAACATGGGATTGTATCGATATGATCAAATGGTTGGTTGCTTGCCTGATGGTTCGATACACTGATACGGTTCTTCGTTAGGGTAATCACGGTACTCCTCGGAGGTAGAACCTGTCGTAAAGGACACCGATACACAACCATCACCAAACAATGAGCAACAATATGATGCATGCATGAAACATGGCAATATGAGTGTGTTGGGCTAATGCAACTAAAACCAGAAGGGTTTGAACAAATTTGAATCGAAGATTCAAATTTCAAACTCAAACATGGCCCTTTAAAGTGCTTTTCCTTGTTCTGCTTAAAACATCAATTTAACTTGTTTGATCATGCATGAAAATAGTACAGATGGATAGATTGGATTTTTCTGATCATTTTTCATATATAATTTGTCCAATTTGGAGTTACAGAATAAAAGTTATGAATTTTTGAAGTTTAAATAATATTCTGGAATTTCCTGATTAAAATTAAATCCAGAAATATAAATATTGCGCCAGCATGACGTCAGCGTGACGTCAGTGGTCAACTGCGGCTGGCTGGGGTCAAACCTGACGTGTGGGGTCCACACGTCAGTGACAGGGGGGTTTAACAGGGTTAATTTAATCCTAATTAGGAATTAGTGGCGCTGGGGCCCACTGGTCAGTGTCAGGGGGGTTGACTAATAGTGATTAGCACTAATCTGACCACCTGGCCGACGGGGCCCACGCGTCAGTGACCCTGGGGGGTCAAACCCCAGGTCAAACAGGTCAAACCCACCGGCGACATGACGCCGGTGAGGCCCGAGACGGCGGCGCGATGCGGAAACGCGCTACAGCGCACGGGCGAGGCCGTGCTTGGGCTCGTTGGAGAGCCCTTGCTCCCGCGCGTCGAACGGTGGTGGTGGCCGTGCCTGAGGTGGCCGGTACCGACGACGGCGAGCTCGTGAGCGGCGGCCGGAGTTCGGCCAACGGCGGGTTAGGCGATGCAGGGCGCTAGGGGAGGCGTTGGTGCGTGCTACGTGCTCCTGGTGAGGTGTGGAGCACGATGGTGTGCTCGGCTTCGAGCTACAACGGCTCCAGCCACGGCGGCGACGAGGCACGGCGGCGGCGAGCTTCGGAGCTCAAGGGGGCGGCAACTACAGGAAGCTAGGGACGACGGGGCAAGGGGGAATCGGGTCAGTGGCTCACCGCGGAGCTGCAGGGATGGTTAGCGGGCTCGGGGACGTCCGATAGCTCTCGATTCGACGGCGACGATCTCCGGTGGCCGAGGAGGGGAACGGCGACGTGGGCGGCGATGCAGGGCTTCCCGAGGGGCTTGGCTTGGTGGGGAGGAAGAGGGGGGTCGCGGCGGAGCTCCTGAGCTCAGCAGAGGGGCGAGGGGTGGCGGGTGACGGCTGCTATGGCGAACGGCGGCGATGGTGGTGTTCGGCCGTGAGAGAGAGAGAGCGAGGGAGAGGAGGGGAAGAACCGAGGGAGAGTGAGAGAGAACGGGGGAGGGCGTGGCGTCGTTCCAGGCCATCCAGAACGAGGAGGGGAGGGCAGGCAGGCAGGCGAGCAGGTGGCGTGGCGCGGTGGCGCGCGCGCGCGCCGGCCACACTCCCCTCCCTCTGTCGAGGACGAAGACGACAGAGGAGGGAGGCGGGCTGGGCCGCCTGCTGGCTGGGCCGGCCAGCTGGCTGGGCCGGACAGGGAGGAGCCCAGGTAAGGTTCTCCCTTTTATTTATTTTTCTTTTTCTAATTTCTGACATTTGTTTTGATTTAAATAAAATATTAAATCATTTATTTACCTTATGCCAATTTTTGCAGGAGCTAGATATATTATTCCAGAGCTCCTTTATAATTGGCATAATATTTGGACATATATTAATATATATAACTAATATATTTCCAATGCAAATATTTATGCATTAATTCCAAATGCCCAAAATAAATACCTATGAGCTCTTAAAAATATTGGTTTGATTTTTATCTCTGTCCAATATTTTCAGAGAGCAACATGATCATTTTCTTGGACCTTTTTGGAGAAATTTTTATTTGGATCATTTTCAAAAATGATTCTAAGGGTTTCACAAATCCCCATTTCAAATTAAATGGGATTTTAAACATGATGCACACATTCTGATGCATGACTAGCTAGGGTGTGACAGAAAGGGAGAGGGACCAACAAGGTTTGTGTGTTAGATGCGTGCGACAGAATTGAAGATTGTGGGAGAGAGAGAGAGAGAGATGGAGAGAAAGGGAGAGGGACCAACAAGGTTTGTGTGTTAGATGCGTGCGA
>NW_021211898.1:0-1207 GCF_002162155.2 Triticum dicoccoides | reverse complement strand
TTGGCGTAATCTGTTCGCCTTTGCTGCTGTGGAGCACATACCGTCTCCATGTTCAGAGCACCTAGTTGTGTTTCTTAAAGGAGAACCGGACCCGGGACCGGTGAAGGAGAAAGCAATTTTAGTTCTATAAGCAATTTTAGTTCTATAGGCACCTTTGCTCCATGATTTTAGAGCAACTTTGGTTTCTGCAGAGGAAACTTTAGTTCTATAGGAAAGCAATTTCTTCTTAGTTAGCTTATTATGATTGACTATCAACAAGCAGTCATGTTCACTAAATTCACATATAAATTGTCTACCCCACTATCAGTATGCTAACACTATGTTTCAGAGTATAGGTAACATGGGCTACATCGACAGACAACTTCTCCTATTAACGTAGCCAACAAATAATTGATGACATGAAACCCGGCATCACTGTTAGGCAAGTAATTATCATTGTTAAGTTCTCATGATTTGTCGGGGCAGTTGCTCGGATTCATTTTGGACAGGTTTTTGCATTTGTGTTTTTTGTAATGCAGTTGCTTGGTTTTACTAGACAGTTGTTTGGATTTTTTTTGCGAGAACAGTTTTTGGTTTTGTGTTTTTTTGTAATAGATTGTTTTGGATCTTTTGTAGAATAAATAAGCTGCATGGGGAGGGAGATTAGATAGTTGTCCACAAATGCTATTTAAGTTGGCCATACGTTTTTTCTGCCTAAAGAAGACAATATAAGTAGTAATGCTAGGGACAATTGCTTGCTTTTGCTACGATAATATTTCCATAATTTTTTTAGTATGCAGTTGCTTGGATTGGATAATACAGTTGCTTGGTTTTGTAGGATAGTTGCTTGATTTTGCCTTAACAATTTTGCATTGTGGTTTGGTAATACATTGCTTGGTTTTGCTAGAAACAAATTTTGCATTGTGTTTTGCTAATGCAATTGCTTAGATTTTCTAGGATAATTGCTTGGATTGTTTACAAGGAATAGTTGCTTTGGATCTTGCTAGAACAGTTGTGTAGATTTCTGCTAGGGGAGCGGTTGCTTAGTGTTTACTAGAACAATTGCTATATGCATATGTGTATAGTTGCATACACGTAAAATGAGTATGAGTTGCACACAGTGTACCATCAAGTCGCTACGGGGGAGATCAAGGTACATTATGTTTTGTGTGATTTTCTCATTTTTACACAAACCAACTAATATAGGCAGTCATTCTAGGAAAAAAAA
>NW_021211897.1:0-1304 GCF_002162155.2 Triticum dicoccoides | reverse complement strand
AGCCGGGCCAGCCGCGCGTGGCGTGGGCCGCTGAAAGTGCAACTATCCCTAGGTGGTTTTGGTAATTCATAACAACATATAGCTCATTGAGCTAATGCTATTCCAAGACTATTATTTCAGGAAAGCTCAATGAATGGCATGGCATGGATGATGAAAGTGGATCCCTCAAAATACCAATGACAAAGGATTGGCTCAAGCTCAAAAGCTCAAGACTCTTCATTTTATATTTTAGTGATCCAAGATCACATTGAGTCTATAGGAAAAGCCAATACTATCAAGGAGGGATGAGGTGTTGCCTAATGAGCCTCTTGCTTCATGTGCTTAGTGATATGCTCCAAAACCCTCAGCTACTTTCTCACATCCACAAATGACCTAAACCCAAGGCCAAAATCGGTCACACCGATTCTTTCTATCCAGCGCCACCGAGTTTGAAAGTCATAGCCATTGCCACAAACCCTAGGCAAATCGGTCCTACTGATAGGGATCTCGGTCTCACCGAGATGGGATTGTAATCTCTCTGTTTCCCTTCGTAACGTTTCGGTCTAACAGAAGTGAGCGATCGGTCCCACCGAGATTGCAATGTAAATTCTCTGTTTCCCTTTTGTAACATTTCGGTCTCACCGAAAAGAGCAAATCGGTCCCACCGAGTTTACCTGACCAACTCTCTGGAAAGCTTATTACCAAAATCGGTCTCACCGAGTTTGTGTAATCGGTCTTACCAAGATTACATTATGCCCTAACCCTAACCGAATCGGTCTTACCGAGTTGCATGCCAGTCCCACCGAAAATCCTAACGGTCACTAGGTTTGCTAAATCGGTCCGACTGAGTCTGTTGAATCGGTCCCACCAAGTTTGGTAAATTGTGTGTAACGGTTAGATTTTGTGTGGAGGCTATATATACCCCTCCACCTCCTCTTCATTCGTGGAGAGAGCCATCAGACAAACCTACACTTCCAACTTACCATTTCTGAGAGAGAACCACCTACTCATGTGTTGAGGCCAAGATATTCCATTCCTGCCATATGAATCTTGATATCTAGCCTTCCCCAAGTTGCTTTCCACTCAAATCTTCTTTCCACCAGATCCAAATCCTATGAGAGAGAGTTGAGTGTTGGGGAGACTATCATTTGAAGCACAAGAGCAAGGAGTTCATCATCAACGCACCATTTGTTACTTCTTGGAGAGTGGTGTCTCCTAGATTGGCTAGGTGTCACTTGGGAGCCTCCGACAAGATTGTGGAGTTGAACCAAGGAGTTTGTAAGGGCAAGGAGATTGCCTACTTCGTGAAGATCTACCGCTAGTGA
>NW_021211896.1:0-1595 GCF_002162155.2 Triticum dicoccoides | reverse complement strand
CGGTCAGTGAGTAGCTTTTATGGTCATCATAGCACTTTACTTGTGGCGTTACCAGTAACGCCAGATCTTAATGTATCTTAAACCCTACATAACTGAGGGCCGGAGGGGTCTGGTGAACTCTATATAAGCCACCCCTCTCCTCAGTGTAAAGGGTTCGCACCCCTGTAACTCATACGCACATAATCCAGTCGACCGCCTCCATGCTCCGAGACGTAGGGCTGTTACTTCCTCCGAGAAGGGCCTGAACTCATAAATCCCTTGCGTATACAACTACTCCATAGCTAGGATCTTGCCTCTCCATTCCTACCCCCCTATACTATTGTCAGACTTAGAACCACGACAGTCGGCGTTGAGGTGCCATCCGTTGGAGAGGTGGACGTCGCTCCACGGGACTGGCGTCCTCGTCTCCCAGTGCCTCCGGCACACGTTCGCGCAGAGGTACTGCCGGTCACGCTCGCCGGCGGGCCTAGGAGCAATGGTGAAGGGGGCCAAATTTACTCTCTTGATGCTGGTCACCCACCCACCCTTGCTCCGAAAGGTCGCTATTGGAAACCATTTTGTTCTGTTTTTATTTCCTAGGAGAGCATGCGAACGTTAGGCTTGTGCGTCCTTTCAGTAAGTCACTTTATATTTTCAAGGATTAAACTTCTCATTCTTCACTCAATTCAACGTTTTATGCCCACTCAACCGAGTTAGTTTGAGGCATTCCCTCCATTTAATACTTCTATAAAACGTAGTACTCCTTTCCATCAAAATTAATTGACACAACTTTAGTACAACTTTGTTTTCACGTAATTTTTTGGATTGGAGGGAGTATCTTTTTTTCTTCTGTTTTCACTTAACTTTTTGAAATTTAGTTTTCATGTAATTTGTACTAATTCTTGTACAATACCTGCAATTTCGGCTATGCTTTTCCATATAATAGTGGCCCACCGCCAAATAATGCATGAGAAAAAAGGACAGCTTCCTACAGCTACAGCGGCGCTTAGGGCATCTCCAGCCGCGCCCCCAACAGGCCCCCAGGCCACTTTTTCGGCGCCGGCGCCGAAAATCGCCGGTTCGGACCTTTTTTCCGCCCGGCGGTCACAGGCCGAACCCGGCGCGCTGGGGAGCCGTTGGGGGCTCCGGTGCTAGGGAAAAGCACGCCTGGCCCACACCGACAGGGGAAAAGTCAAGGTTTTCTTCCCCCGACTCGCCTGGCATCCCCCGCGCCCTCGGCCACCACTAGCTATATCCCGGCGACGGCCGCGGGCCTACTCCGCTAGATAGCCATTCCCCGCCGGAAAATAGCAGCGCTTCGCCGCGGCAGCCCCTCCCGCAGCAGCTGGGCGTTTCCGGCCGCCGTTTCCGGCCGCGGAGGCGCGGTTTAACGGCGGGTACACGCCCACCGAGCGCAAGGTGTTCGGCATTTTGACTGTCTCGGCGATGGACTCGGACGAGGAGGAAGAGCTCGCCGTGCTGCTGGAGGAGGAAGCCGCGGCTGACGTCCAGGAAGAAGAGCATCTGATGGTGCTCGCCGCCCTCGCCCAGCTGCTGGCGAGCAATGAAAAGCCGCGTTGAGGTGGCTCGACGCCGGGGCGGGTGAAAGCAAAGAA
>NW_021211895.1:0-927 GCF_002162155.2 Triticum dicoccoides | reverse complement strand
CTTAAGGTCGGCTTCAATGAAACAACCCACCATGTACTCCTACATGGCCTTTCATCGATACCTTTACCAAATCGTGTTCACCACACCACTCTCATTACCGACATAATCATTTCACTCCAGCCCATCACCCAGATGAACCAGACCTGACACGACTCTAAGCATAGCAGGCATAGCAAGGTAGGAACAACACATACATATGGCTCAAGCAACTCCTACACATGCTAGTGGGTTTCATCTAGTTACTGTGGCAATGACAGGTCATGCAGAGGAAATGGGTTCAACTACCGTAGCACACAGCAGTTTGAATCGCGTTGTCTTAATGCAGTAAAAGAGAGCAGGAGCGAGAACATGGGATTGTATCGATATGATCAAATGGTTGGTTGCTTGCCTGATGGTTCGATGCACTGATACAGTTCTTCGTTAGGGTAATCACGGTACTCCTCGGGGACAGAACCTGCCGCAGAGACCACCGATACACAAACATCACCAAACAATGTGCAACAATATGATGCATGCATGAAACATGGCAATATGAGTGTATTGGGCTAATGCAACTAAAACCAGAAGGGTTTGAACAAATTTGAATCAAGGATTCAAATTTCAAATTCAAATATGGTCTTTTAAAGTGCTTTTCCTTGTTCTGCTTAAAACATCAATTTAACTTGTTTGATCATGCATGAAAATAGTACAGATGGATAGATTGGATTTTTCTGATCATTTTTCATATATAATTTGTCCAATTTGGAGTTACAGAATAAAAGTTATGAATTTTTGAAGTTTAAATAATATTCTGGAATTTCCTGATTTAAATTAAATCCAGAAATTATAATTATTGCGCCAGCATGACGTCAGCATGACGTCAGTGGTCAACTGCGGCTGGCTGGAGTCAAACCTGACGTGTGGGGCCCACACGTCAGTGACAGGGGG
>NW_021211894.1:0-979 GCF_002162155.2 Triticum dicoccoides | reverse complement strand
ATGAACTATGTGGACACTAACCTGGAGCTTCCCTCAAAATCCAGACCGATGACGATTGACGCCAGGATGATGATACCATGAGCGGCGACAGTCTCCTCTATTCCTTCCAGCGGTGATGCATGGCGATGGTGGAGTTCGACGCGTCCTGTTATCATCTCCGCCGATCTCAATGGACTCCATTGGCAGCTATGTGACGGGTGTTTGGGCAGAGTCTATTCTGTGCGGGTAGGTGGGTGGGGTTGAGGACGCCGCCAGGCAGCAAGGTCTTTTCGTTGGTTTGAAACACGGCCCCGACAGGTCTATTCCTTTTCTTGAAAGCATGACAGCAGGCCGACATGTCAATCCTGATGTAGGCTGGCCAGTAACAGGAATAGTAGGAGTCTAGGCCCAGATTCCATTCAAATATTTTCAGGCACCGCGCTCAGTGAACTCCAG
Organism: Triticum dicoccoides; assembly: GCF_002162155.2. Classification (NCBI taxonomy): domain Eukaryota; kingdom Viridiplantae; phylum Streptophyta; class Magnoliopsida; order Poales; family Poaceae; genus Triticum; species Triticum dicoccoides. The sequence goes on along the minus strand of NW_021211894.1, from coordinate 544 downwards.
GCCTGCTAATCAAACTGGCGGTACAGAACGTTGCGCAGATCTCCACATGCTAGATTCTGCATGGACGGTAGTGATAGCCGGGTGCCTAGGCACCCGGGTGCTAAAAATCCTTTCTCATTACACATTTATTTCTGCTCTGAATTGTGCAAACATTCCACTAATCCCTGTGGTGTGGGTACTCCATTTGTCTGAATTTATCTTTGTTCTTGTCAGCACATGTGTTTGTTATTGAAGATTGATGCAAGTTTGGAAACAGGGAAAGGTTTCTCGTTGGTTGAAAATATGAGCGCCAGAGTTGGCTCAATAAGAGACAGTGGTCTGGAGACTGGGAGGCTGGAATTCGTAAAGAGCTTCTAAAGCAAACTAGTTATCATAATTTACTAGTCTGTTGTCCACTGGCATTCAGATTACTAGTCCGCTGTCTATACTAAACTTGTTATCATGAAAATTTCCCCTCATCCGATGTTTTGTCTATTCTATTCAAAACAAACTAGTTATCACATAATTATCTACCTTTATTTTTCTTAGGTTTCTAAAATGCATG
>NW_021211893.1:0-959 GCF_002162155.2 Triticum dicoccoides | reverse complement strand
GTCTACATAGAACCCATCAGAAGGGGTTGCAGCGTCTTCTGTAAAAATGTAGATTATAGCAACATGAGTACAAAGGTACTCAGCAAGACTTACATCAGATCCTACATACATGCATAGTATCAAGAAGGGTTGGTGGAGTTATTGCAGCAAGCCAGCTTTGACTCTTGGCTAGGCTATCCTACGATACTTCAACTTGAAATAGTTTTGCGCACACGAGTCCACTATTCACCACTTCAATACACTACCGAGGATTCACCTCCGTCCTCCTACGGAGGAGCCATCCTCGGCACTCACACTTATCTTGAGGCTTTTAGTAGTTTCCATTTACTTGTCTATGAACTGTATAGGCAACCAAGTAGTCCTTTACCGCGGACGCGGCTATTCGAATAGATCATGTTAACCCTGCAGGGGGTACTTCTTCATACACGCTCTCACCACTTACCGTCGTTTACACGATATGTACTCGGCAACCTTCAAGCGGAAGCCGAACGTGGGTGTCGGCCACGACCTACCTAATCACCTAAGCCTCCAGTCCAGGTTTATCGCCTATTCAGGTTCCATCCGCAGGGAGTCCGGCCGAGGTTTCCCATACGGCCCCGAACGATGTGAACAGGGTTCCCGAGATACCTAACGGGTATTCGGTACACCCGGCCACGTACCTACCGCATCACAGCCCACCCCTACGGTCAGCGCTGTCCACGGCCTCCAGTAGGCTACAAACACCAGAAACTACTTGCAACTCCTGGACGGAGAACTAGGGTGAATAAGAAGTCGAGAGGGTCCATTGGTTTCGGGCCCAATGCATGGTAGTAGCTGATTCTTAAATCACACATACAGATCTCAGTGCTTAAGGTCGGCTTCAATGAAACAACCCACCATGTACTCCTACATGGCCTCTCATCGATACCTTTACCAAATCGTGTTCACCACACCACTCTCATTACCGACATAATCATTTC
>NW_021211892.1:0-920 GCF_002162155.2 Triticum dicoccoides | reverse complement strand
GGGCCGGGCAAGAAATGAGGAAGGGCAGCAAGACAACCACCGCGGCTCGGGCGGGCGAGAAGACGAAGAATCCCCAGGAGATGATCACGACTGTGATGCTGTACACAGTCATCATGTAGAAGATGCAGGACATGATGATGAGGAAGATGCCGGAGCAGGCGACGGGCATGATCATGAAGATGATGATGCCGGCGGAGCAGACGACGCTGGACCATCGATGGGCTGGGTGCAGGACCCTCATATTCAAGAGCTGCTTCTCAAGCAGACGGATAACGCAAGAGCTGCCGCCCGAGAGAAAGCCAAGATGGATCAACTTGAGTTAGACGCGGTTACTCCATTGTATGAAGGATGCAGGCCCGAGGATACCCGCCTGAAAGTAACGCTCATGGCCCTGGAGATGAAGGTAAAACACAAAATGACCGACGCATGCTTCGACGAGTATGCTAATTGAAGGGCCGAAACAACCAGGGAACGACATCAATCTGTATCTGGGGCTGCTGAAAGAGGAGCTTGACACGCTGTGGAAAACGCCAGCCAATACGTGGGACGCTACAGAGAAAGAATATTTCCCTATGAGAGCCGCACTGCTCACGACGGTGCACGACTATCTCGGTTACGGATATCTTGCGGGGCAGGTAGTCCACGGATTTTCTGGATGCGTAAGGTGCATGGATGACACAACGTATCGCCAGCTAGATAGAGATCCCGGGTCTTCGAAAACCGTGTTCATGGGACATCGAAGGTGGCTTCGCGACGATGACCCGTGGAGGAAATGCAAGGATCTGTTCGATGGTGAAACCGAACCCCGAAAACGCCCGTGTACGAGGAGCGGCGAGGAAATAGACAAGCTGTTGAAAAATTGGAAAGACTGCCCACTGCCGGGAAAGAAGCAAAAGGCGCCAGAGCCGGGAAAGAAGCGA
>NW_021211891.1:0-1101 GCF_002162155.2 Triticum dicoccoides | reverse complement strand
GGCAAACACTCGCTTCCAGACTTCTCCGGTAAATCCGTGGATTTGCCTCCCCTCTGTCTGCTGCTCTAGCGGTCGGCGGAGGGGAGGGGAAAAATTCTGGTTCCTCCACTCTGATTAGTAGTTTAGTTAGGATTTTTAGTCCATACAAGTGCGACACTCTGGCGGATGGTGGCTCGCACTGGTGGAAGTAGTGGTTGCTTGGTGGTCTTGGAATCTCGATGTAATATTTATTATGTTTTAGAAATTTTGTACTTTCGGTGAACTTTTATAATAGATTTGATGTTTTTTCACAAAATAAAGGTGGTGCCGGATAGAGACGTGTTTGTTGTATGCATGTTTGCTTCCCTGTGTAACAACTAAGGGCACCTCCAACACTGACTCCTAAATTGGACACCTTACCTGTTCGCGGATCGGTGGGGTCCAGTCCACGGATAGTGATGCGGAAGGGGGTCATCCAATGCTTATTCCCTAATAATCCTATTTGTCCGGTTGAGAAAGGGAGAAAAGAGAGGAGAGAAAAAAGAGAGAAGACCACGTGGTTGCTTTCCGTTGGTCAAGTTGATGTACAGACGCTCCCAAACCAGCCGCTTATTTGCTTCCAATATCCTGTATTTCAGACATGCATACTGATCCAATGACACTTTAGGAACTCAATTGAATAGTAGAACTGGTCCGGACATAGACATATACGGGAGTTTCGAGGGTTTGCCTTGGAGATGCCCTAACAACACGACATAATTGGTCTTCCTCTGTAAGCTCGGCTGCCCAAAGAAAATCTAGTTGTTTCCCTAGACCCCATTGGTCCTAAGAGGTCGGAGGAATCACATATCAATTTCCAAATTTAGATTGAGTTTATTCTACATTATGTTTCGTGTGTTCTTGAGGGTAGCATCTCGACACCAGAGATGTTGTCACGCGGAATAGTCAAATGTCTCATCCCATCTTGATTTTTTCATTGCGCTACTCTCAGGAGCCTATGGTGTCTTGGTCCCATGGAACTTGGCTATTGATCTGGCGGGTTCTCGTCCTATGATTCAGCCTAACTTAGCAGTGATGGTGGTGATGTGTTAATAATTTTTCTTTGGTTGATGGTTCTCATGT
>NW_021211890.1:0-1084 GCF_002162155.2 Triticum dicoccoides | reverse complement strand
CAAGATCCCCTCCGTGTAGACCCGACGCGTCCGTTTCCCCCCGCTAGGTGCCGGCGGTGGCGCCGTCCGTGAGGGGGGCACACCCCGGACACGCGTGCCGGGCGTTTGCAACCGCCACAACACTTCCAGACTTGTGAGAGGCCGCCTACACAATATTTGGCGTCATGCTAGCGCCCGGAGGCCGCCGGCCACAGCCGTAGACGCGCGAAGGGCAATCCGCGTAGAGGGAATTTTTCGGATACTTCTCCATCACCAAACATTATGAAAAAAATACCATCGTTCCTATTGCACATGTGCCCACGTTGTGAAAAAAAAACTAATGATTTTATCGTGCTCCGAGTATTTACTAATATTGACGCCGCATCGTTATCGCAGAACGTCTACTACCGTGTCATCGCCGTTCGTGAGGGGGGGCATGCCCTGGAGACGCGTCCCGCCTCTTCGGACATGCCACCACACCACCCCGCCTGTATAAGGGCCCAGTGCGACGCTCCGGTGGCATTGCTACCCCCCAGTGCACCCGTCCCGCCTAACCCTGTAGCGTTTGACCACCGGATCTAGCCCTTTGACTTTGCACGGACGGGCTTTGACCAGTGGACCTCCCCACCCGGTTGTGTTAAGTCAGCCCATAGGAACACTTTGGAGCAACATCCGGGCCAGACCCACAGCAAGATGCCCTCCGTGTAGACCCGACGCGTCCGTTTCCCCCCTCTAGGTGCCGGCGGCGGCGCCGTCTGTGAGGGGGGCACACCCCGGACACGCGTGCCGGGCGTTTGCAACCGCCACAACACTTCCAGACTTGTGAGAGGACGCCTACGCAAGATTTGGTGGCATGCTAGCCCCCGGGGGCCGCCGGCCACAACCGTAGACGCGCGAAGGGCAATCCGCGTAGAGGGAATTTTTCAGATACTTCTCCATCACCAAAAATTATGAAAAAAAATACAATCGTTCCTATAGCACATGTGCCCATGTCGTGCAAAAAAACTCATGATTTTATCGCGCTCCGAGTATTTAGTAATATTGACGCTGCATCGTTACCGCAGAACGTCTACTACCGTGTCATCACCGTCCGTGAGGGGGGGGG
>NW_021211889.1:0-4759 GCF_002162155.2 Triticum dicoccoides | reverse complement strand
GAGAACCCGACCACAATGTTGCTGTAAAGTTAGGAGGATGAAGCCTATTCTTGTCGAGTTCTTGAATAATGCACAGAACGGTGCTGTCCCGTTTTACATAACCTGGGCGCGGTCTCATGGAACCCACAGTCAAGAGCACAGAGCCAGCAAGCGAACACACAGGATGACCTGTTTTTTTGGATTGAAACGTCTTCTGTTCGTTTTACCTTCTGTTTCTTCCCATGAATGACCTGATCGATGTAGGTTGGACTTGCATGGCCTGTTGAGCTCATTTTTTGCCAGAGAAACTCCTGATTATAGGATTTGCATTTTTCCTAATATACACGCAAACTTAACCAGGAGGCTCAGTAAATGGTTCGGAACAATAAGTCATCTTGGAAGAAACAGCTACCTAACCCTGTACGGATTAGAAATCCATCAATGGTTCGTCTTTCATGGCAAGCGCACCAGCCTTGCTCGCTACTTCTCTACTGGTTCTGGGTCCTCTGCCGTAAAGGAAAATGGTATGCTTGTTTCTCGCCATTTTATGCTTGATCCTTATTTCTTCCAGTGATTACTATGCCTCTGTGATCTGTTTTAGAATTAAGTTGGAGACGCCCTGTCCGATGACTTACTATTGCTATAACTCTTATGTTACCCATGCATGTAAGTGTCCTGTTACTGGCTAGTTGTGCCTGTGCTTGCTGTTTGATATTGGTTGCCCCAGATCCTCTAGAAGACCATGCATGCTTCTTCTTTTTTCTCAGTCAGCTTGGGGTATAACAAACAGTATTTTATAATGTGCAGGGTCTAGTACATAGGTATATAACATGAACCATAGTTGATTGGTATGCTTACATTTTTACAAACAAAAGATGACAATGTAGATTAAGTAGATGTGTCATTCTTGTTTCCAGTGCCATTACTCTCTTTACTATTCTTTGTATTCCCACTAGACATGCTTCAGCTGACTGAGTTAATCCCTGTTATTTATATTATGGTGTGGTTTGTCATCTATCTACTTTAGATGTGCCCCTGCTGTTTACTGCAGTCAGTAGCTCTCTTTATTTCTCTGGGAATTTACGTGCACAGTGAGAAGTGTGTGTGTCACTATTGGTGATATATAATCTAGTCCTTATGGTTTCTGCAGGTGTTGAGAAAAGAATTGGAGGCGCCAGATTTTCTCAGTACAAGCAACCTGGGAAAGAGCCCGAGACCTTCAAGGTTATGTCCCTGTAAATTCTGCTCTGTAATTGAAATCCTACCATCTTGTCCTGAGATTCTAATTTCTTGTTCTATTTTTCAGGTGTCACTAGGAGGAGTAAACGGAAGCTCCACTTGTAGAAGAATGCTCATCAACCGTGCCCCAAGTGCTGTTACTGGCCTCAATGGTTCATTGTCATGGTATAGTGTGATTTTCTTGTTACACCGTTGCTGCCTTTACATTTCTGCGTGCCAATGTATCAAAGGATAACCACCTTCAAAAAAGGGGAACATTAACTTGAAATATTTGACAATTAATTAATATAAATCATGAAAAAACCAACCGTATCTTGCAAAAAGTCGTTGCATTCCTCACCACTTTTCAGTCATATACATGAAGAGTGATTTACTTTTCTATAGCACAATAGCTAACCCAGTTTATGATTGGAGTTTTCGTTGTCCATTTAGAGTGGTTCCTATCAGAAATGCGCGATGGCTGTACTCTTTCCTTTATAATGTACAAGAATACCACTTTGAAGGTGTTTGTCTTTTTTGTTGTCCTTTTTCAGTGGGCGAGTAGCTTCAGCAAGGTCTTTCTCAAGTAGTGCAGGTACTCCCGCACCCGCTCTTGGATGTTCGTTTATGCCCTTTGAATCAAATAACATCATTCGATAACCAGAAATTGTGAATCTTGTAACAGATTTGGTATCTTTTTTCGGGCAACTATTATGCCAGAAGGCTGCCTTCCATCCATATCTAAGCATTACAACATATTAGGATTTTTTCCACATCTATTTCCATATAAAATTTCAGGGTAGTTCTCTTTCATGCCGCATCTAAGCATTTTGTTTGCTTTGTACAAAAGTTATAGTATCTTGAATTCTGGGTCCCACATCTCCGCCATCATTTTGGTTCCTGTATCACAATTCTTTGAGAACCCCAATTAGTATAGCATAAGCCAGATCCCATATCAGATGTCCTAACATACTGCTTATTCCAGACCTGCCACCACATCAAGAAATTGGGATGCCATCACTGTCACCTACAATGACTGAGGTATTTGTCATCCAAAGTTATTATTATAATAATGGTTAGATTGAACCCAGAATTTCTGTGTCTCTATTCCTTAAAATTATAGTACAATATGATACTTGTATTGTCTGCAGGGAAACATTGCCAAGTGGATTAAGAAGGAAGGAGACAGAGTCTCACCTGGTGAAGTTCTGTGTGAGGTGGAAACGGTAAGATTCTTCATCTCCAAGTTCCATATTCTTAGTCAGCACATACTTACAGCTGCAGCAGAAGCTAAATAACATCTGTATGCATTTCATCTAATTAGGATAAAGCCACGGTAGAGATGGAGTGCATGGAAGAGGGCTATCTTGCTAAGATTGTTCAGGGTGATGGTGCCAAAGAGATTAAAGTTGGCGAGGTATGCATTTACTGTCCAAAGAACCTATAATTGTCTGCCTATTATTTCATATTGCAGTACTACTGCTTGCATGTTTTGCTGACATATATTGGTTGCATTATGTGGCCTATGATCTTAGGTCATCTGTGTGACCGTGGAAGAAGAAGGTGACATCGAAAAGTTTAAAGATTACAAACCGTCGGCTGCAGATGCGCCTGCTGCTCCTTCAGAATCAAAGGCTACACCAGAACCTGCAGCGCCAAAAGTGGAGGAGAAAGTACCTGCCAAGGCTCCTGAACCAAAGGCCCCAAAGGCCGGAAAAGCTTCTCGATCTGGTGATAGAATATTCGCCAGCCCCCTTGCAAGGAAATTAGCAGAGGATAACAATGTAAGTCTTTATTTGAGTTAGTCTAGGTAGTTGCTGTATGCAGTGCAGTCAATGAAAACATGGATGTGTTCTTTCAAACAGGTTCAACTGTCAAGTGTAAAAGGCACTGGTCCTGATGGCCGTATTCTGAAGGCAGACATTGAAGATTACTTGGGTATGCTATTTTCTCCTCTAATTGCATTCCTGAGATTGATGAATGGTTCTTTGATCTAATCTAGTATCTCTTGCTTGTAGAAACTTAGTATAATGACTGCTTGAGTAAATCTTCAGCATTGACCATTATACAAATTGAATTTTAACTAGACATTTACCTGGCTATGCACTTGATCTTAAATCTTGATGTCTGTTGATTTGGAGGTTTTTTTGGTTGTACTATGTTGTTGACTTGCCGTGTAGTTGTGTGTTCTTGTTAAGTGTGATTTTCTAGAGCTCAGAGAATTGATTTTTGACACATTTAATTGCATGTGCATGCCAAATTAGGTTAACTAGTTATGCAAAATACAGTCTACTACTTACTGACCTTCCAAGCTATGTGGTACATGCTAGTGCATTTCATTTCATGTGTGCTTAGAAAATGGAACTCCGTAGAGCTGGACTTGTTCTCCAAAAGACTACATATATGAGTGTCTATGGTTACAGGATTTTGTAATTAATGCGCATCACATACACTTCTCGTGCTATCTGCTAGCTATCCTAGAGTCCTGCAAATAGCAGCAGTTGGGAGTCGCTGAGCCGGAAACTTTTCTGGAAAAAAAGTTGCAACTCTTACGCGTGTCATCCATACTCCTTTTTGGCCTGTGCTTGCTCGTATCCATGGACAGCATCAACCAAATCAATCCATGTTCAGAAAACCTTTGCATTGTGATCTGAATTAGCTTGACTGATGTTCAAGTTTTGCCACTGAAATTCATTTGTAGTCTGCTGTTGCTCTTTAAGGCGATCACATACACAATTGGATGTCGTAAAGACCTCTATACCCGCTCTCATAAAAAACAACTCCATGCTTTTTATGTGCCATTCTTGATTCTGTTCCTTTTTCTTTTTCATCGCGTGAGTTTTCTACTGCAAAGTGTGGACGAATTGCGTAGTATTCAATTTTTTTACCAGCATTCTATTGAGATCCAAGTAAAATTTCTGAACTAGGCTTGATCCCTTCCTCTAGGGGCATGCAGCCCATTATGTCATGCATTTAGCTTTGCTTCTATTATGTGAATCAAATGGGATCCAACCAGTGTCTAATGATTATTTTTGCTTAACAAATCTTTTGTAGCCAAGGGTGGCAAGAGTGAGTCTTTCGCAGCTTCAGGATTAGATTACACTGATATTCCAAATGCGCAGATAAGAAAGGTATGTTTCAGCATTGAAGAATGCTGCTGAGACTTTTTTTCGTTGATCCTATCTGCCTTGTAGTGTTTTAACTCTTATTCTTTTCAGGTTACTGCAAACCGCCTCCTAGCTTCTAAACAAACCATCCCACATTACTACTTGACAGTTGACACACGTGTCGACAAACTTATCAAGTATGTTTCAGGCCTGATTTTGTAAAACTTGCAGTGGATAATTTTAGTACCGAACTTTTGTCTAAAGAAGAGTTTTTCATTTTGTTGTGCTACAGGTTACGAGGGGAACTGAACCCACTGCAGGAAGCATCTGGTGGAAAGAAGATATCTATTAACGACCTTGTTATAAAGGTACTCACCGGTTCTTATACGTACATTGTTGCCTTGTAAGTCGTATTGGGCTCATGTGGATTCTGTGATCTCCAGTTTTAAATTTAC
>NW_021211888.1:0-951 GCF_002162155.2 Triticum dicoccoides | reverse complement strand
ACGTTCTGACATCATTTGCTATTTTTCAGCCATTTACCGATTTGTTTAGAGAGCTAAATGACCGTGCAATTGGAAATCACTACAAAATGAACTCTGAAAAGGTTGAAACTTGTCATGGTATCATCATTTCACCCACATGGCATGTGAAAAAGAGTGGAGAGGGTTACGGCAAAAACCGGATGCACTTCGTTTACAAACTGGCCAATCTCTTTCGAAGTATCAGGGTTTCGGACAAGAACTCATTTGTTACACAGGGACTTCATTTTTTAAACTTATTTGAACTCCAGTCATTTTTTGGCGTTCCCATGCACCATTCAAAGAGACGTCATCAATTTTCAACACTTTCTAACATCATTTGCTATTTTTCAGTCATTTACCGATTTGTTTAGAGAGCTAAATGACTATGAAATTGAAAATCACTACAAAATGAACTCTGAAAATGTTGAAACTTGGCATGGTATCATCATTCACCCAAATAGCATGTGCAAAATAGTAGAGAGGGTTACGGCAAAAACTGGACGAACTTCATGAACAAACTGGAAAATCTCTTTCGGAGTATCAGGGTTTCGGACGAGAATCATCTGTTACACGGGCACTTCATTTTTTAAACTTATTTGAACTCCAGACTTTTTTGTGTTCCGTATGCACCATTCAAAGCGAGGTCATGAATTTTAAACACGTTCTGACATCATTTGCTATTTTTCAGCCATTTACCGATTTGTTTAGAGAGCTAAATGACCGTGCAATTGGAAATCACTACAAAATGAACTCTGAAAAGGTTGAAACTTGTCATGGTATCATCATTTCGCCCACATGGACTGTGAAAAAGAGTGGAGAGGGTTACGGCGAAAACCGGATGCACTTCGTTTACAAACTGGACAATCTCTTTCGGAGTATCAGGGTTTCGGACGAGAACTCATCTGTTACACGGGGACTTCATTTTTTAAACTT
>NW_021211887.1:0-1786 GCF_002162155.2 Triticum dicoccoides | reverse complement strand
ACACCTACGAGTCCATAGTTAGTAGCTAGATGGCTTCTTCTCTCTATTTAATCTTCAATACAATGTTCTCCTTGATGTTCTTAGAGTTCTATCCGATGTAATTATTTTTTGTGGTGTGTTTGTTGGGATCTGATGAATTGTGAGTTTATGATCAGATTATCCGTAAATATTATTTGAGTTTTATCTGAGCTCTTTTATGCATGATTGTTATAGCTTCGTATTTCTCTCCAATCTATTGATTTGGTTTGGCCAACTAGATTTATTTATCTTGCAATGGGCCGGGGAGGTGCTTTGTAATGGGTTCGATCTTGTGGTGCTCAATCCCATTGACAAAAAGGGACATGACACGTATGTATCGTTGCTATGAAGGGTAAAAAGATGGGGTTTATTCATGCTTGAATTTACTTTGTCTATATCATGTCATCTTCCTTAAGGCGTTACTCCGTGCTTTATGAACTTAATACTCTAGATGCATGCTGGATAGCGGTCAGTGTGTGGAGTAATAGTAGTAGATGCAGAGTCATTTTTGTCTACTTGTCTCGGACGTGATGCCTATATACATGATCATTGCCTTGGATATCATCATGATCATTTCCTTTTCCATCAATTGCCCAACGGTAATTTATTTACACACCATATGCTATTTTCAAGAGAGAAGCCTCTAATGAAAATTTCGGCCCCCGGGTCTACTTCTATCATGTATTAAAAATCCTAAAAATACATCTCTACAATTTTACTTTATTTAATTTATTCTGTATTTTTGTTCTATCTATCTATCAACATATAATTTAATCTTGCAATTAACCGCCAAGGGATTGACAACTCCTTGTTCGCGTTGGGTGCACGGATTTGTTATTTTGTGTGTAGGTACTACTAACGAGTTGTTGCGTGATTCCCGTACTGGATTGATAACCTTGGTTTCATAATTGAGGGAAATACTTATCTCTACTGTACTGCATCATCCCCTCCTCTTCCGGGAAAAACCCAACGCAACTCACAAGTAGCTGGGATGTGTCCAAATTACGTCTTGACGAGAACATGTCCTACATCAACAGTCAGTTGTCCAACCGTGGGTCCTATCCGTAACGCGGGGTTACCTCGGTAACGATAAAATAGACAAAAGCATTGGGCGTTTAATGACTATACCCCATGCATCACCAATGATTGGATTCTCACTACCGTACTAAACCTTTCTGTCCCTAGTGTTCAGAATAGCGCTTCACTTACTCCTTTCTCCTATCCTCCTTGTGGCTTGAACTCTGTGATCATAGGTGCCCGTAGGGCCCAAGAACACACGAGAGAAGACACAACTACAATGAAACTATAATTCACACATACAAGACATTCATTCAAAGTCATTCCATCGTCCCCACTTACAAACACATTGGGTTGCAAGGCTATGCCTCAACCCATTGCCTTACTGCTACGTCTTGAGCTTGCGTTGGTTTTCTTTGAAGAGGAAAGGATGATGCAACACAGTAGCGTAAGTATTTCCCTCAGTTTTTGAGAATCAAGGTATCAATCCAGTAGGAGGCTCCTCAAAAGTCCCATGCACCTACACAAACAAACAAAGAACTCGCAACCAAGGTGATAAAGGGGTTGTCAATCCCTTCACGGCCACTTGCAAAATTGAGATCTGATAGAGAAAATATGATAAGATAAATATATTTTTGGTATTGTATGATATAGATTGGAAAAGTAAAGATGCAAATAAAAGTAGATTGAAAGCTTATATTATAAAAGATAGAACCGGGGGCCATAGGTTTCACTAGAGGCTTATCTCAAG
>NW_021211886.1:0-1301 GCF_002162155.2 Triticum dicoccoides | reverse complement strand
AGCAATCAATTTTGGCTTGATGAGCTGACATCCAGTCCATACCCAAAATGATATTAATATCTGAAGATTTAAGGGCTATCAAAGATGCGAGAAAAACAAGTCTGTCGACTTGGATTTCATTTCCATGGCTTACTCTAGAGGTTTGCCATTTGGATCCCGGAGTTTGAATTACCATAGAGGTTGGCATATCACCGAATGCGACGTTATGCAAGCGAGCATAGTTTTCAGATATAAAAGAATGAGAGGCTCCTGTATCGAAAAGAACAGATGCCGGGTGGCAATTAACAAGAAGCGTACCGAGAACGACGTTGGGATCCTCTTGAGCTTCTTCGGCAGAGATACAGTTGACATGGCCACGTGAAGCGGTGACCGGCTTGGCGTGGAACATTTTTCCTATCGGCTTGCCACGGCCAACAGCTTTAGCAGACTGGTTGGGGTTGGTCTGGGGACACTCACGCATAATGTGACCAGATTCCCCACATTTGAAACAAGTCACGGAACTGGTACGTGGAGGAGAATTGTTGGTTGGACCCCCATAGGGCTTGGCCGGTGCAGACTGTTGAACAGGGCGAGGCGCCTGGAAAGATGGCCTCGGTGTGAACCTGGGTGGCAGGGCGGTGTTGGGCACCCACACGCGGCGCTTCTGAGGACCAGCACCGGATGAGGAACCCATGTCACGGCCATGCTTGCGTGTTGCGTCATAGTCAGTCTGACCAGTTTCAGCACTGATGGCTTTGTTGACAAGTTTCTGAAAAGATGTGCACTCATGCAGACGGAGGTCGCGGCGAAGCTCAGGACTAAGGCCCTTACGGAATCTTGCTTGCTTCTTGGCGTCAGTAGAAACTTCCTCAGTTGCATATCGGGCGAGATTACCAAACTCCCTGCTATAGACATCCACAGAAAGTCGGCCTTGGGTGAAACTGCAAAATTCTTCACGTTTACGGTCCATGAGACCCTCCGGAATGTGATGTTCACGGAAAGCCTCGCTGAACTCAGCCCAAGTAGTGACATGGCCCGCTGGGCGCATAGCTCCATAATTCTCCCACCATAGACTGGCGGGGCCTTCAAGATGATATGCAGCAAAGGTGACCTTGTCAGCCTCCGCTACCAGCGCGGAACGCAGTTTGTGAGAGATACTGCGAAGCCAGTCATCAGCGTCGAGAGGCTCGACGGAGTGGTGGAACGTGGGTGGATGCAATTTGATAAAATCACTGAGTGACACCACGTTAGCCCTCTGATGGTGTGCTGTATTCTGTTCAATACGCTCCAACAAACGGTTTGTCTCCCGCTTGTTTCTCTCA
>NW_021211885.1:7177-9717 GCF_002162155.2 Triticum dicoccoides | reverse complement strand
ATCAAGATCAGGGACTCACGGGAAGATATCACAACACAACTCTAAAATATAAATAAGTCATGCAAGCATCATAATACAAGCCAGGGGCCTCGAGGGCTCGAATACAAGTGCTCGATCATAGACGAGTTAGCGGAAGCAACAATATCTGAGTACAAACATAAGTTAAACAAGTTTGCCTTAAGAAGGCTAGCACAAACTGGGATACAGATCGAAAGAGGCGCAGGCCTCCTGCCTGGGATCCTCCTAACTACTCCTGGTCGTCGTCAGCGGGCTGCATGTAGTAGTAGGCACCTTCGGTGTAGTAGGAGTCGTCGTCGACTGTGGCGTCTGGCTCCTGGACTCCAGCATCTGGTTGCGACAACCCGAAAGAAAGGAAAGGGGGAAAAGGGGGGAGAAAGCAACCGTGAGTACTCATCCAAAGTACTCGCAAGCAAGGAACTACACTACATATGCATGGTTATATGTGTAAAGGGCCATATCAGTGGACTGAACTGCAGAATGCCAGAATAAGAGGGGGATAACTAATCCCGTCGAAGACTACGCTTCTGGCAGCCTCCGTCTTGCAGCATGAAGGAGAGAGTAGACTGAAGTCCTCCAAGTAGCATCGCATAGCATAATCCTACCCGACGATCCTCTCCTTGTCGCCCTGTTAGAGAGCGATCACCGGGTTGTATCTGGCACTTGGAAGGGTGTGTTTTATTTAGTATCCGGTTCTAGTTGTCATAAGGTCAAGGTACAACTCCAAGTCGTCTTGTTACCAAAGATCACGGCTATTCGAATAGATTAACTTCCCTGCAGGGGTGCACCACATAGCCCAACACGCTTGATCCCATTTGGCCGAACACACTTTCATGGGTCATGCCAGGCCTCGGAAGATCAACACGTCGCAGCCCCACCTAGGCACAACAAAGAGGTCAGCACGCCGGTCTAAACCTAAGCGCACAGGGGTCTGGGCCCATTGCCCTTAGCACGCCTGCACGTTGCGTACGTGGCCGGGAGCAGAACTAGCCCCCTTAATACAAGAGCAGGCTTACGTTCCAATCCGGCGCGTGCCGCTCAGTTGCTGACGTCACGAAGGCTTTGGATGATACCACGATGTCGAGTGCCCATAACTTTCCCGCGTAGTTGGTTAGTGCGTATAGGCCAATAGCCAGACTCAGATCAAATACCAAGATCTCATTAAGCGTGTTAAGTATGCGCAAACACCGAATAGGGCCAGGCCCACCTGTCTCCTAGGTGGTCTCAACCTGCCCTGTCGCTCCGCCACAAAGTAACAGTCGGGGGCCGTCGGGAACCCAGGCCCACCTCTACCGGGATGGATCCACCTGTCCTTTTAGCCCCCTCATCAGAATCACTTGCGGGTACTCATCGAGCTGACCCGACTTTAGTCACCATCTGTACAGTATGTATGTATGTATGTATAGTATATACTCGTGATCACCTCCCGAGTGATCACGACCCAATAGTATAGCAAGGCAGACTGACAAGAATGTAGGGCCAATGATGATAAACTAGTATCCTATACTAAGTATTTAGGATTGCAGGTAAGGTATCAACAGATGTAGCAACAAGGTCAGGCTATGCATCAGAATAGGATTAACGGAAAGCAGTAACATGCTACACTACTCTAATGCAAGCAGTATAGAGGAGAATAGGCGATATCTGGTGATCAAGGGGGGGGCGGGCTTGCCTGGTTGCTCAGACAAGGAGGGGTCGTCGGTGACGTAGTCTACCATAGGGGCATCAGCATCGTCACAGGGTCTACCGGAGAGAAGAGGGGGAACAAACAGTAAATACATAGCAAGCAAGTGCATAACAGGACAACAAGCAGAGCTAGACGTGTTCTAACGCGGTATGAGGTGATACCGGTGAGGGGGGGAGGAACATCCGGGAAAGTATCCCCGGTGTTCCGTGTTTTCGGACAGATGAACCGGAGGGGGAAAGTTGTGTGTTCGATATGCTAGGGGTGTGTGGCGGACGAACGGGTTACATATCCGGAATCGTCTCGTTGTTCTGAGCAACTTTCATATTGAAAATAATTTAATCCGAGTTACGGATTAAAAGATATGATTTTCTAAAGATTTTATTAATTTCAGGAATTTAATTAATTATTTAATTTAATTCGAAAATGGATTTATGACATCAGCATGATGTCATGCTGATTTCAGCAGTCAATAGAGTTGACTGGTCAACCTGACCAGTGGGTCCCACTGGTCAGTGACACATTTTAATTAAACAATTTAGTTATCCTAATTAGTATTAATTAGGGGTGGGCCCCACTGTCATTGACTGCTAAATTAACTTATCAACAGATCAGGTTAATTAGGTAACTAATGTGTAATTAGTTTAATTAGTTGGTTAATTGATTTAATCACAATTAATTAAGTTAGTTATTTCTTAAATTAATTATTTTTATTTTTTATTTTACTTTTTTTTAAATATGTTCTGGGCGTGGGCCCCATTTGTCATACGCCCATAGGGGCCTATCGGGTTCGGGCGTGGCTGCTGGGGCGGAGCCCCGTGAGTGTGCGGGCGGTTAC
>NW_021211885.1:4628-6340 GCF_002162155.2 Triticum dicoccoides | reverse complement strand
AAATGGGGGAAAGGTGTGGTTACGAAATTCTAACGAATATTCTCGGTCTTGATTGCTCTTTTCGAAGTGGTCGATCCATTATATTGATGTCTTCATTTTTCTGCTTCAAGTCATCAAGATAAAGTCGGTATCCTTTCTTCAGGGATTCCATCGTACTTACGAAAGAATAAGGGGTATTCCGGGAGAACGAACCTCTACAAGGTTGACTATCTGGTCGATATCATCGGGGAAGGTGGCAGAAAGTAACTCTCGAATTGAAACTTAAGAAAATATCAAGAGGAAAGTAATGAGGTTTCATGGGAAGTTTCGAGCGAGCAGGCAACCGTTCGATGCCTAAAACAGGGCGTGAAAGGGGCTCAAAGCAATCGGGAATAAGTATTGTGTCCGGCAACAGATTTGATGATCCCTCGGAAGATGGCTCGTGAATTACATACGAGGCCACACGCGAGGAGCAACCTTGGGATCAGGGGGTGCAGGAGAGTCAGGTTTCGATCATGTGGAACTGTGGGTTATGGGCCCACCATATGGTTGAAAGTAGGAAGGGGGCCGACATCTTGCACGGTCACGATATTAAGGCGTGTCAGAGGGTAGCCTATCAGTTATGTCGGCAACAACATCGATACCAAGGGCGAGGGTCGAAGAGAACCATTTTCCTGCTCGTTGAACGAGGTGGGCCAATAGGCAAGGTTCTAGTCCATCGGTGGCTACCGGAATGTCATCAACAATAGTAACAGGGTCTTACTGACAGAGCGGTACCACAAGGTGTTTACCTAAGCAGGAGAATATTACTGCTTAGGTCATATAGATCACAAGAAAGGTTAAATCAAACAATGGAAAGGAAAATATGATTATCAGATTAAACAGAACAATGGAAAGGAAAATGTGTTAAGACACATATTTCGGGGTATTTCCTTCCCAAGGACAAACAGAGCAAGATATCCATGATAGGATATAAAGTAGAAAACAATTTAGGTAAGGGGAGAGAAATTTCAGGACATTACCCAGGCAACGGTGTTTGGATAATTGAGCAAGAAACATTTAGCATAGAGCTTCAAATGTTCTTGTTGAAAATCGGAGTACCATAGACATGCTTCGAGATAGCATTGACATGGTCATCAGGTGAAGATCAGACTTTGGAAACACAAAGGATCCATCAGGAACAACTTATAGAATAAGTCTTACAATTTCTCCAGGAAGAATGGTTATCCTTGCAAAAGAAATTATAATGATAGGTCCTCTAGCCACGGGGTGCTAGGCATGACGTCATATTACCGGGTCATCAAAGGACCAACATCATAACTCCTGGAAAGTTGTCCCAGCCATCATATCTGACCGAGATTCAGATCCGATTGATGTCATGATACCTCAGACTCAGGATGTCCGAGAAGAAAAGGTGCAACACAAATCGATGAAATGACATTGCAAGATTCTCGGGAAATGAACTATGGGAGCGAGTTCCTGAAACAGTAGTTCATCAATAAACCAAGGAGGGGATGAGAAGGTGGCTGATGGGCTCAGCGACAATTCATCGAGAATTCCAAACGGATGGATTTCCACAATAATGTGAACAAGAAGATGACACTGGTCAATTCAAATGATATAATGTTGTATGCTCTAGGAAAACATACACCATCAATCATTAGTTGAAAGGTGTGCCTGAAATATGACCTTAGGCAGCAAGATCAATGTTAGAGTGACGATTCAATAATAAA
>NW_021211885.1:3887-4505 GCF_002162155.2 Triticum dicoccoides | reverse complement strand
GGTCCAAGAACGAACTGTCGATCGTTAACTTCAAAGCAATAGGGTTGCTAGAAGTACAGAACTCAAATAGCATCTATTGGTATGCTGGTTAAAAACAACACGGGGACCAAGGAAGAATGGTGATGGTGAGAAGTATCATCATATCGAGAATTTCTAAGAGGTGGAGCAATCCCCACAACATTCTCGACATAAAAGACAGTAATACTTCAAGGCAGAACACAACACTAGCTGGAGAGCAAGTTGTATTCAGAATGTGGACAAGTTCGCGATAAAAGGAAGTCAAGGGTGTTGTCGATGATAATAAAAATCATCGAGGGCAAGGAGGGTATTTCTCATCATGAACACAATTGACATCTAATCAAAGGAACGATGAAGTGAAATGTTATTGGAAACAAGGGTACGACGCCAACTCGAAATCAAGCTTGTTGTTCAAGGAAAAATGATATGACAAGAAAAGTTGATGTAAGCTTAGCTCAACGTCGAAAATTGTGCTTCGAGAATAAGGACCTGGTAGCACAGTTAGAATCATCACAACAATGATATAGTCAAACAGGCTAGGAATGGCGTGATCGGGTACAAACTCATACTTATAGAAGCTTACTGAAGAGTTGTTGAACC
>NW_021211885.1:2386-3416 GCF_002162155.2 Triticum dicoccoides | reverse complement strand
TAGTGCGGACTCGGTTCAGTTATTGGTGTCTTTGAGTGTTTAAAAACTCAGAGCCCGTGAAAAGTTGGAATCAGTGGGAATGTAGCACTTGATGAAGAACTCATAAGAAGTTACGTAGTTCCATGATAATCTCGAGATACCAGGGGGGTAATACTCGATGACAGATCAAAGTAGAGGTTGGACTGGGCTATTGCTCTACAAAAGACCAGTAATTAAACTTGCACGAGAAATGGTATTTAAAAGAGAACATGGTCGGAACCACGATTGCAAAAGGCCAGATCCCAGATATAAGATGAACTTATACCAAAGGGATAATTAATTTAAGAGAAGCTTTAATGATAAGATCTACATCGTGCCCATGGGCATGAACACAAGTTCAAGGTCGACTCCCACTTCTCCAATGCATAACCTTTCATTCACTTCTCACTTTCGAGGAGGTTGTAGTGTTGAAATTTTATCTGGCAAAATACCAGGAGTGTATGACTCGTGAAAACTTTCTAGTTCACACATATTAAGGAAGGCATATGTTCAAGCCATCGGAGCTTCTTAGAACATATACCACGAACTTCAGGAGTAATTAACACAAGCTCAAAGTGGAGCATGGTTGACAAAGCAAAGGATACAATTTACCAAAGGCGGTATATATCCTAGGAAAGGCTCAAGGTTATTGAATATGAAGGATATTGTCGGATAAAATCCAACAAAGGATCTGGGGTGAGTATCGGCACACAACCAGAGGAAGAAGCAAGGCAAAGACATTGCATTATAGAAACAACTGAATAACTTAGAGCTCAATTGCTAAGGAATTATGATTTACAAAGCGAAGGATCAGAAGCAGACGCTCTGATCAAGGATGGATAAGTTCAATAGACTTAGGGGCCCAATCAACGACAATTTAATTGGCGAGAACCGGCTCATGATTAAAACGACGTCTGAGCCGGAAGGATGAATTCTAGGATCTGTTTGAGGATTGCTAGCATTTGCAACAAATCGAATCAATGGACTCAAAATGACAATGACAATGGATGTC
>NW_021211885.1:0-1494 GCF_002162155.2 Triticum dicoccoides | reverse complement strand
ACAAGATTAATAGACTTATGGGATTAACCATAATGCAAGCAATCAAGAATTTCAAGAGTAATAGGATGCTCAGGATTTTCAGAAGATCGAATGCTATTTCGAGGATTGGTGACATACATGAATCAACTGGGGATGAGTGGATACTCGGTAAGTGCGAGAAATTATCCGTAGGGGTATTCAGGTGGTAAGGAACTGCGAGGCAGTAGGCATAAGTATTCTAAGAACAACAACGAATATTTCAGGGCATCTTATAATAAAAAGAGTAACTGGGAACTAAGTAAGAATGGTGTATGAATTTATTCATAGGGATATTTCGGTGGTAGTGAATTGCAAAAGCAATGGGCAGTCCCGAAAGAGTATCGGAAAGTAACTTTGAAATCTTCATGTGTAGTCGGCGATCATCTGGACTGAAGGGGCTCTCCAGGAGAAAGCGTTTTCGAGAACCTAAAGTTAGATTTTAGAAAATCATTTAACCCGAATAGAAGAGATATCAGAATCCCAGAGTATAGACGAGGAATAAAAGATCCTACTACCACCCAATGGCGACGTGTGCCGGTAAGACACACGGCCATGTTACTAAAAGTTTTTGCAACGTCTAGACTCGACTTCGGCCAAGGAGTTGGGAAGGGGGATTCCTACAGGCAGTCGGCTCTGATACCAACTTGTGACGCCCCCGATTCAATCGTACACTAATCATGCACGCAAATGTGTACGATCAAGATCAGGGACTCATGGAAAGATATCACAACACAACTCTAAAACATAAATAAGTCATACAAGCATCATAATACAAGCCAGGGGCCTCGAGGGCTCGAATACAAGTGCTTGATCATAGACGAGTCAGCGGAAGCAACAATATCTAAGTACAAACATAAGTTAAACAAGTTTGCCTTAAGAAGGCTAGCACAAACTGGGATACAGATTGAAAGAGGCGCAGGCCTCCTGCCTGGGATCCTCCTAACTACTCCTGGTCGTCGTCAGCGGGCTGCATGTAGTAGTAGGCACCTTCGGTGTAGTAGGAGTCGTCGTCGACTGTGGCGTCTGGCTCCTGGACTCCAGCATCTGGTTGCGACAACCTGAAAGAAAGGAAAGGGGGAAAAGGGGGGAGAAAGCAACCGTGAGTACTCATCCAAAGTACTCGCAAGCAAGGAACTACACTACATATGCCTGGTTATATGTGTAAAGGACCATATCAGTGGACTGAACTGCAGAATGTCAGAATAAGAGGGGGATAACTAATCCTGTCGAAGACTACGCTTCTGGCAGCCTCCGTCTTGCAGCATGAAGGAGAGAGTAGACTGAAGTCCTCCAAGTAGCATCGCATAGCATAATCCTACCCGGCAATCCTCTCCTCGTCGCCCTATTAGAGAGCGATCACCGGGTTGTCTCTGTCACTTGGAAGGGTGTGTTTTATTTAGTATCCGGTTCTAGTTGTCATAAGGTCAAGGTACAACTCCAAGTCGTCCTGTTACCGAAGATCACGGCTATTCGAAT